>NC_045440.1:141118101-141314017 GCF_002776525.5 Piliocolobus tephrosceles
ATATACATATATACACATATATACATGTATACACACATATACATATACTTATAAACGTGTGTATATATACAAAGGGTATATATACACACATACAAAATATACATATACACACAGATATATATGTACACACACACACACATATATGCGCTCACTACAGTCAACTGGAGTTGAGGCTGCACACTGTGATTTTTACACTGAAAAGCCAAAAGTTATTTTTCTTCTTTCTTACCACAACAGTAATGACTCTTTCCTCTTTTCAACTTACACTCGACTGTCTTAATAATAGTTAAGGATTACAACCCTATCAACGAAAAGGGAAGTAGAAAAAAGTGTCAGTTGAAATTATATGCAAAAGGGTGAATTATTATTTTTTTAACTTTTTTTAACATACTTTAAGTTCTAGGGCACATGTGCACAATGTGCAGGTTTGTTATATTTGTATACATGTGCCATGTTGGTGTGTTGCACCCATTAACTCATCATTTACATTAAGTATATCTCCTAACACTATCCCTCCCCCTTACCCCCTCTCCACAATAGGACCCGGTGTGTGGTGTTCCCCTTCCTGTGTCCAAGTGATCTCATTGTTCAATTCCCACCTATGAGTGAGAACATGTGGTGTTTGATTTTCTGTTCTTGCGATAGTTTGCTGAGAATGGTGGTTTCCAGCTGCATCCTTGTCCCTACAAAGGACACAAACTCATCCTTTTTTATGGCTGCATAGTATTCCATGGTATATATGTGCCACATTTTCTTAATCCAGTCTGTCACTGATGGACATTTCGGTTGATTTCAAGTCTTTGTTATTGTGAGTAGTGCCGCAATAAACATATGTGTGCATGTGTCTTTATAATCCTTTGGGTATATACCCAGTAATGGGATGGCTGGGTCAAATGGTATTTCTAGTTCTAGATCTTTGAGGAATCGCCACACTGTTTTCCACAATGGTTGAGCTATGGAGAAATAGGAACACTTTTACGCTGTTGGTGGGACTGTAAACTAGTTCAAAAGGGTGAATTATTAAGAGAACATCTGGCATTAGCATTGTTTTCTTCTCCACTGTCCTAAGAAAGAAAATTCAGCATTGTATTTATAAAGGTCTATTTCCCACCCTGGGGAGGAAATCTAGAACCTCTGTATTTTTTTTTCTTGTTTCAATTATTTATTTTTAATTAACAAATAAAAATAGTATATATTTATCATGTACAGCATTGCTGTTTTAAAATATGTATATATTGTGGAATGGCCAAATTGGGCTAATTAACATACGCATACTTAGTTTTTGGAATCTGTATTTTAAAATCTTTAAAGATTAAACTGGTGACTTCAAACGGGGGTTGCTTAGTCAGCTGCATAGAAAAAAAGCTGCCCATTAAAGAGTTCCAAAGGCCAAGAGAGATGATGGAATTACAGGTTTTAAGACATCTGTAATTTTCTTTAGAATCCTTCTGCATGGACAGTATGACATCATGTATGTGATAGTTGAAGCTAAACTGCAGAAGTTACGGCATTTTAAATCAGAAATACATACTCCACACATGGCAAAGAGGGGTTTCAGTTAGAACTCTGGTCAACACCAGATGTTTTGCTAATTAGCATAATTAACATTAGAAATAAGTAGTCAATGGAGAAATTAAGGAGTTTATAAATAGCATAATGGACTTTAGAAATAGACAGTGTAATTAATAGCATTCAAGTGAACTGGCTAAAATATTTTAGAGACTTTCAACATGGCATGGAAAGGACTATAGGTCTAGGAGCGCTTTTTCTGTTCAATACCATATGGATTTGGCATTAGAGGTATAATATAGAAAATGTCTTGAGTTCACCTTGAACTTTGAGGATTTCATTTGCTGACAATAACTAGGTCTTACTGACTCCTCCTCTAGAATATTGCTGTTTTCCACAAAAGAATTTTTCGTGCAAAGTGCCCTCAGAGTACCTAAAAGAATAGTGGGTTGAGATTTTTTTCGAGCTATATGACTGTCTTTTTATTTGCTTGATAACAAATGTTCATTTTCAAAATGTCTTATGGAGCAGTCCTTGTTTGATTGTACTGGTCATTTGGAGTAGGAATGACTAATTAATAATGCCCCAGCTTCTTGAAGCTCATGGTCTGCCAAGAAGAAAACACTAATGAGTGCACGAATAATTACATAATTTGTGCCCATGATATGGGAGGGACCCTTCTGAAAGGGGCAGAGCCAGTCCACTCCGGGCCTGTGGTCCTCACTGGGAGCCACTTCCCTCTGCTCCCTTGTTCCATCGTTCACCTTCTTCATCCTCTGGTTTTGATGGCAGGCTAACACTCTTCAATTCGAGTTCTCCTGGCTTTTCCACTAGATCCAGCCCCAGCCCCATCTCTCAGAGGGGTGCATCTGGCACACAAGAAGAATAGCTTAGCCCGGGAGACATGTTTGGGGGTGGGGTGGGATCACCCAGGGAGAAGATGTGGGAGCAGAGGAAAAGAAGCCATTTGTAGATCCCTGCTCTCAGGGGCTGAGGGCTGGACATGGGTTGCCAATATGTAAGGAGTGAGTTGAGGAAAGTGTGCAGGGGTCGCAGGGGAAAGCAGAGGGAGGCCCAGGAAGTGAGGGGGGAAAAGGTCTTCCTGAAGGAGAGAGCAGAATAGCCATGTTTCCCTCTCTGTTTCCTACTCTTGTCTGGTTTAGTTTTCCCAGGGGATTTTGTAAGACTATTTTTACGGAAGTTTTCTCTTTACCAAGGTGGGTTGCTGCCTTCTTTTAGAGCCAGGGAGGAAAGACATCTAGCTTTGAAATGTTCATGCACATTACGCTTTCTTCTCATAATTGATTTCTCATCTTATTTTATCCCAATGCCTGCATTATTTTTTTCTCTTTCCCTGTCAGCCTCATTAGATTAATCTCATTCCAGCACAGGCATCGATTAGCGAGTATTCTCTGAAGAGTTCCACATGCTGATGCTTGATGCCAATATCTCTGGAAATGGAGTAGGTGAGGACTGTGCAGAGAGACCAAAAAACACAGCAGGGATAAGGGATGCCAATTGTCAATAAGAAGGGGACTTTGCACCACTGAACGTGGCTTATGCTGTTGCCTGGAAAAAGATGAAAAAAGGTTCATTATTTGTGATGTGGAGCAAGGTTCTGCTTGATAACAACAGCCTATAATCACTGGCTGAGATGCTAGGAAACCCTTTTATTCCATGGGCTGTGTGAACAGAGCATGTGATGAGGATCGTTCTGTGTCTCTGAGAGAGAGGATGCTTCAGAGATTGACTCTTCCTCTTAGCTATTTACAAATAATTTCTACTATTTGGAGACATTTTTGATTTACAAATTATGCTGTCAATTTTTTGTTAATCGTAACCAAACTCTGGAAGGTATTATTGGTGTTTTTCTCCAGCTAAAAACAATTAGGCTCATCTCAGCCAAGTTTGGCCAGATGGATAATTGTGAAAGGATGCTCAAACAAGGGTTTCTATTTTCTGAACTGATGTTCCCACCACTGCAACATGGTCTCTTCCTTAGAATATCCAATGTCTTTGCTTTCTTGCTGGGCAACATTGCCTGGTATTATACGAGGCCAGCCAATACGATAGGTGTATTTGATCACTGGCTCAGTAAATAGAGCCCATGCCCTCTTGTGAAAACTTCTTATAATTACATTTGCCTTTAAGATAACAATATGATTATCAAATATTTGACAGGATTATCAAGCCTTAGGGAAAATTATTTACAAATTGAAAACTTTAGGAGGGTTCTCCTGAATGTCAAGAGAACAGAAGGAGGTTTGGGGAGAGGAGTAGCAAGAATAGAGCCTGATGCATGTATTTGACACTGTGCTGGGGTTTTATGCACCTAATTGTTTTTGCTTCTTCTTTTGTCAATTTCATTAACTGGATAAAATAGGTGATATTTGACGGAATTTATGAATATGAAGTATAGAGCAGTTTTATATAGCTGAATAGCTTATGAGTAGCAAAGCTGGATTTCCTTGGTTAATTATTGGCCTGAGTCTAGCTGTCAGAATTCCCATTCCAGTGATCTGTCTCATATGCAAGGTTGCCTGCCCATTCTCTGACTCCAGGAAAATATTAAGTAGCTCATAATTCATCAACCTAAAACTATTCTTCAGACATCAAGGTCTAAGTGTGATATTACAGATAAAATAGATAAATAAAAGTATGGAAAAGATCAAGGTATCTATTTCTGCTTGGTTTGCAGGGATTCATACACTTCACCTAACTGTGCAAATCCAGAATTTCCAGCCCCTCACCACTGCACACCTCAGAATCATTGCACACATGACATCACACAGAGTGGTCTCAGGGGCTCCATTCAGACCCTGAGTATCTCTTCTCCCCAGTAACTCTGGTATGCACTCTTTTCCTTGCTTGATGAATTTAAATGATGATGGATCCATTGATTCATTAATTTCTACTAAACACATTAATTGAGTCCTTGAGCTGTGCCTGGGATTGCTCTAAATGCTTTAGAACAAAGATTCCATCTTTAAGTGCTTTAAGTCATTCAGAGATTATAAGGTTATGAATTTAAAGATTGGAATGCCAAAGAGAAAGTCATGAACACCAAAGTATAGACAAAGCAATCTGACATTTAGAGGATGAAAAATATATTACAGGTGGGGAAACAATAGTAAGTTTAACACTGACAACCATTAATTTTGCTTATATTATATGCTTCTCTGTGGGTCACATTCTTTATACAAATGGATTCATTGGATATGCCATTATAAGATGAGCAGCATTCAGCTATTCATAGAGCACCTATTTATTGCATGTGCTAGGCACTGAGTAGGCTTGTCTATATGTGAAAATACCATGAAGAAAAGAGAGTGTCGCAACTTTCCCAAGGCTCCACAATAGCCAGAGTTAACTCATATCTGTTTGACACCAAGTAGATCTCTTTCTCTACAATCAGAAGACACGCATAAATCTTTGTGAAAGGGACACCTCGACTGAGCATATAGGATGAATAGCAATTAAAGTTGAATTCAAGAAATAAATGTCCACTAGATGCAAGCAGTGAGCTTCCCTTCTGAAGGCTAAAGACTAGGATGGGGTTGTATATTGGAGATAAATATATAACTACATGCAAAGAATCAGGGAAGCCAGAGTAATACACTATGGGAGAATTTTTTTTTTTTTAAATCACTATCTAATTTAACTGAATAAATAAGGAAAGATTTCTCAGGGATGTTCTTGTTTATGCTTAAAAAGCAAGGAGACAGGGCTGTGCAGGTAGAGGGAACTGAAAGAATTAAGGATTGGAGATAGACAACTTGAGACTGATAAAATGATGTCTCATTGCTTGCAGCATTTATTATGTGAATGTAATGAAAATCATTTAAGATTTTATTGGAAGAGAAAGCTCCACAGACCAAAAAATGGTTAAACACCATTGAACTAAAAATCAGGTGTTGGCAAGTGTGAGCCTGCAGGTGAAATTCAGCCAACTGTCTGCTTTTGTGAATAAAGTTTTATTGGAATCCAGCCATACTCAATTGTTTATGGATGATTTATGTCCCCTTTCATGCTATAACAGCAGAATTGACCAGTTGCAACAGAAACCCTAAGGTCCACAAAGTCAAAAATATTTGTTTTCTGGCCCTTTACAGAAAAATTTGGCGAATTCTAGATTGACATTTGATTTTGGAGTCCTGGAAATCGAGTGAACGTTTTTGATTATACCTTTGTTGTGATTGTTCTCATTTTTGTTTGTTGGCTTTTTGGTTTTATTATTAGGAGGACTGAACATGTAGCAATCTACGGGCTGGCTCAGAGAGGCAGATAGGGTGAGAACATCTGGACAGATAAATTCAACCATCACTGACTGACAGAGCTACTATACCTTGCTGAGCTCTGACACAGGCAAAGCTGAATAACACATGCTTTTTATGCATAAAGCAATGTCGTGGGAGAAATGATCATAACACTGATTAATTGGGCTAGCAAAGAAGGAATGCAATACAAACAAGCATAATGAGTGTATGTCTTTAAAAATGCATGGAGTCACATCCAATTGAGAAGAATCTGAGCCAGCTTCTTGGAGGAAGTAGCATTTGAAAGGAGATGGAAGGAGTGGTAGCGTTTCAGCAAGCACAGATTTGGGGGAAGGCATTGCTTTGTAGACAGGATTGAACTGGAAGCACACGTTTCTGACTCTTTAAGTATTGCCTTCATGTCCTCATGGAAATTTATCAATGCTGTAGGAGCTTTGATGCCACTGCCAGTTTCTATTTATACCTTGCCTGATTTCTTTTTGGCCCGGAGCAAATTTCCCCATGTTAATTTTATACGTGTACAGATATCTTATGACTAATTCTAATAATTAGAGCAGAAGAAAGGAATGATGATGGAACTATTTTATTCAATCCATTCATCTTGGTTGCCCCATTCAGCAATTTACTGACTAAATTAAATCTCAGATTCATTGGAGATATGTTTGAAGCAGATAGAAAATTGAAAATGTATTTCCACTACATTAAGGAAATGGTCATTTTCAAAATGAATCTCTTTATGAGAAGTAATCAGAATTAGATAAGGATAGAGAGCAAATGCCTGCAATATTTAGATGGTTGCAATATTAAGGGTGATTAATTATCATCTTAAAATATCACAGGCAATGCTTGCCTCATCTGTTTGCCTGAATTGACCTCTTCCGTACCCATTATGTTTCTCTGAAGTTGAAATGGGTTTTTAAACGGGCCTTGCACAGGCTGTTGCGCACACGTGTGTCTGTGATGAATGGGACGGTGCAGGCAGTGGTATGCCTGGCCTGTTGATTCCTTTCACTACATAAAAGAAGGATCTGGGGTGCGAGAGTCAGGCAGACCTGAATCAAAAATCTGGAAATTTACTTCTCTTTGACTTATTTTTCTGGATTGTTATAGTAGTTATTTCATTTGGTGTTTATACGAACTAAATGAGAAAATAAATACATTAGAAAGATAAAAAGAGTGCTCTATCCATCCATGCAGGAGCTCAATAAATGTTTGTCTCTACTCCCTTATTTATTCAAATTGATTTTATTTTAGAAACAACACCAGAAAAGACTTGTGGCAAAGTGGGGACTGTTTTCTCAAACAGTTGAAACTTTGGCATTCCAGGACGGAACAGACTCCTTATGTTATCCTTTCTTTGAAGATCAGTAAAAGTAATTGGATGAAGCCATAGTAAGCAGAGACACTGAGGGCCAATTGCCAATAACAAGAAGTCAATGCTAGAGAGTAGGAGGATATGTTCATTAAACATTTCTCATATGGTAGGAGCTACTCTAACTGCATACTGCTCACAATAGCCTTAAGATACAGGTACTCTTTACAGACAAGGAGAAAGAGAAGTTGCCTTGATGGGGCACCAACACACAGGCACATCTGCCCAAAGAAATCAGGCCAGAGGAAAACAAGTGCATCTGTGCACTGTGGATTGTGTTATACTGACCTGTAGTTCATTCTAAATTAGATAGGAGCCGGGATCACACAGGGGATACATTTTTTGTAGTACAGTAAATCATCAGCTAAACAACTGGCTTTATTATGTCTGGGAGGATGTATTTATATGTGTATGTTTATATATCCCTGGAGATTTTGATGATCACTGGTTGTCTTTATCTGGGAACTGCTGATAAACAGAATCGTTAAAGAAGATTATCAGACTGGATAAGATAAAACCACTGAGATGGAAGATAGGTGCATGGTGGGCAGTTGACCATGGAAGGTGTTTTCAAACCTATTTAGAATTGTTCTATCTTTTCCTAAAAGAAATAGCTATGGCCAATAGCTCTAATCTAAATAATGGCAAGTCATACAAGAATTTAGGCCATCTTATGAGCAAATGTACTTCTGTCTGAAACAATAACATACCTTGGAGCATTCAGGTGAAGAGAGAGAAAACACATTCTGGGATTATAGTAGAAAAATTTCTGCATGAGGCCTGAAGTATAGAAATCAAACAGGATGATTGTGGAGGTGACTTCTTTGTTGAGCAATTTCATGATGTCCAGGCATTGACACCGAACAACATCACAGTCTGCATAGTTGTTTCCCAAGCAAGCTGGGTGACTGAAAAACAATTTTGAGCACAGAGATGATGCTGTGCTTACCCTCCTTTCTTTTCAGAACCAAATTATTCTAACCACAAATACAACATTGTAAGATATAATCATAGCCAAATTGGCCACGTGTTCTCATAACGATGTAAATTTTTAGGATGAAGATGCTGAATTATTGGCCCCTCTCAATGACTCTTGGCTAGTCAGTCTATCTGTGTAAGCTTGAGGACACTTTAGAGGCTGCTGTACAACCTGCCTGGGGCAAGCCAGTAGCAATGGCCCCCTGACATAGACTAAAACCAACGTGTGGTGGGAACCTTAGCAGTGAATGGACAGTTGGTGGAGAGGAGAGCAGCCTGAGGTTCCGAAGATAGGGTGCTCTTTCAATAAGAACAGCTTTTGTTGTTTCAGCTCAACTACGAAATAATCATATCCCTTTTGGACATCTTTGGATGCCAGTGACACATAACCAATGCTAAGTAGCATAGGCTAAAAGGAGAACGTGTTCTTTTCTATCCAGAAGAGAGAGGTTCAGCCGCTGAGTTCAGGAGTCACAGCAAACACCTCCAGGATTCACTTATTCACTTATCATCCTTTCCAGTTGTCTTAAGACTTCAGCTTTATTTCCTCCACCCACTTTTCTCCACTGGGATTTCCAGCAGCTCATCTCCAAGAATTGTCACTAGAAAGGGATTGGCTCTTATCATTTCTAGTACCAACTTCAAATCTTATCAAATACCTCTGACTGGTAGTAGCATCTCACATGGGGCATGAGAAAAGGATGCAATGGATATGTCCCAGAAGCAATGAGAAGGTATGCTAAGAAAGAAATGAAAACCAGAAATGCATGCCCAATATTGAGTTAAATGTTTTAGAGGTGAGACGATTCTTCTGAAACAATGAAATGATGTTGATAAGGTGATAAGGTGAGACATGAACAGAGGTGGAAAGTGACTTGACTGAGATTCATTTGAGGATGTTTCTAGCCTTTGTTTTAACCAAGGAGGCTTGAAATTTCCAACCCTTATCACCATTGTTCCCTGTGAGTTACTATTATCTTTACTTGACCTTCTTTCACTACCCATTGTTCACAGAGACAAGGGAAGATAGGAAGAACTTGGCTGTGGAACCAGGCAGACTTAGTTTATCAGTCGGGATTCTTTTGCTTTCAAGTAACAGAAATTTAGCTATTGCAAAAACACCACCACAAACAACAACAAAACATGAAAAGCATATGTGTAGGACTGTTTCCGGTTGTAACTGGACATCACCCAAAAACTCCTGTGAATCTCTTTCTCTACAATTTTAATTTCTTCTGGCCTGGTCATGCTCTGTGGAACCCCTTATGGTGATAAAGATGGCTCTAATCTGTGTCATGCTCACTAGATTCATGCTGCTTACAAACTCAGATATAGAGAGTTTTTTGCATGGTGATCCCTACCGTTCTTTCTGGGTCACACCTGCAGAACTTCACATACCCACCTTGGAAGTGGTCAATGCATCCCTGAGGGTAGGGTACTCTGTCTTGCCAGACAGGATCTTGTGCCTGCCACTCAACTGCAGGAAGCAGAGTCCCTTATATGAAGAGAAAAAGGCACCTCGCATAAGATAGGCCTAATGGGATTTATCTCCTGGGAAATTTGAAACCAAAACAAAACTTCAAAGCCAAAAAATGGTCATCCTCTAGGCTAAGAAAGAAACATGTTCAGGCAGATGTTTAGACAAAAACATAGAGGAGAATCTCTCTGGATCACGTGTCTAGAGTCCTCCTGTCACTGTGTCCTTGGATTCCAGTTGATACCACCTTATATTTATAATGAGTTTCCTATTGTTTGCTTAAGCTAACTGGAATAGCTTTCTACTCCTTCCAACAAGAAGTCACAACTAATACTCTTGCAAGTCAAATCTGGCCAATTATGTTAACCCCTCTAAGTCCCAAATTTCTTATAAGAAATACACAACTTAGAGAGTGGAAGTGATTTGATAAGAAAATATCTATTCAATTTGAGACACGGTGACCATTCAAAAACACTTATGAAACCTGTATTATTGAACTCAGGTTAAATCCTGAAAATACAACAATGAAAAGACATGATTCTTGTCTATTAAGAATCATTATTATAATTGATACCCTTAGTCTGTGCTGAATAAATACATGAGTGCTTACATATGTGTCAGTATTTGTGGAATGAGTGTACTATATATATCTGGAAAATAAGTGCTATCTCCTTCCCATAAAGTTTGTTTTGGTTTCAGACACACAATTGTCTGTCCATTAGTACCGGTTCTGTACCGTCAGCCATCAGGTAAATAATGGTTGACTATTTTGATTAGTAGGATTCCACTGGGGTTATTTCCAAAACTTGGTGAAAGTCTGGCTTTGTTATCTTTTAGTGCCAACTGTAAATCTTTCTCTCATCTCCTACTCTTTTATCCTGGGGGCCTAATGATTGCCCCACTCTAATAAAAATAGCATAGACTGGTTTCTCCCTGATATGAACTGTATTGTTGTTTTTCTCCCATTCCATCAGAAACTACTTTGAGATTCATGCATCCTTAAGAACAAATAAGCAGCTCAATTGATTTTTAGAAAGCTGACAAAAAAAGATGATTGATGATATTAGAAAGCTTAATAACTATATTGTCTAACAGTTTAAACACTTTATGGTTTATAAATATAGCCTATACATATTGGCTCACTTAAAGGAGTATAGGGAACTTGTCACAACATGGGCTTTGATAGTAAAGAAATCTGAGTTAGAAATGTGACCTTAGGGAAATCATCTGAGCTCTCATCACCTAAGGTTCCTCAGAAGAAATAAATACATACATGAATAGAATACACACACACACACACACACACACACATATATACACATATATGTGTGTATATATATGTATATGTGTGTGTGTATACACATATATATCTGCTCTGTATAGGTAGGTAGGTAGATAGATATTACTGGCCCCATACCATCAGCAATCAGGTAAATTAATGATTGACTACTTTGATTAGTAGGATTCCATTATTTCCCAAACTTGGTGAAAGTCTGGCTTTGTTATCTTTTAGTGCCGACTGTAAATCTTTCTCTCATCTCCTACTCTTCTCTTTCTCTCCGCTCTCTCTCTCTCTTTCTATATATATATATATATATATATGCAAGACTCACAAGCAAAAGATGGAAAGTGTCTGCACACCGTTCAGCATCTGAGGAGCTGTCTGTCATTGGTAGAGACACTCAGGAAGTCAGCTCTTCCTTTACTGGAATTTAGGGGAAAATATACACAGGATATTCAGAGGTGGATCCAAGAGACGGAGCCTCCTTGTTTAAAATAAAGTTAAATGCCTTTCTTTATGGCATGGATTCTTAGGCTTATTTTCTCTGTGTAGTTTTAAGAGCTTTAGGATTATTCTGAATGTGAATTTCTCTTCATTATTTTCACTTCAGGCATGATGAGCCATTTCTATCTAGATGGTCTCTATGAACAAAACTTTCTTTTCTGCATAGAGAATGTTTGTCATTTTTTACAATCACAATGTTTGTTCCTCCTCTTTTCCAGCCAGGAAAGTGCCAGAGTTTCCAGGTTAGGTTTGATCTTCATTACCTACTCAGCTATACCATCTATCTTCATTCCCTTTTCAACTTTTTATCTCTGTTTCCATTTCTTCTATATGAGATGGACATACCTTAATTGTACCCTAGTTATCACTGATTCCAGGGCATTTTCAAATATTTACTGCCTTTAATATATATCATGATTTCATGTAAAATCACTCCAGTACCAAACATTTCCCATTTATCTCTTCCCATTACCTTCATCTCAAATGCCTCCTTTCCATTCATTTCTTTTTCTTTTTTTTTCAGATGAAGTCTCTCTCTGTCCCCCAGGCTGGAGTGCAGTGGCACAGTGGTATGATATTGGCTCACTGCAACCTCTGCATCTCAGATTCAAGGGATTCTCCTGCCTCAGTCTCCCAAGTAGCTGGGATTACAGGCACGTGCCACCATGCCTGGCTAACTTTTGTATTTTTTTTAGTAGAGATGAGGATTCACTGTTAACCATGCTGGTCTTGAACTCCTGACCTCAAGCAATCTGCCCACCTTGGCCTCCCAAAGTGTTGGGATTACAGGTGTGAGCCACAGCGCCGGGCCCATTTGCTTCTTTTATGTACAGTCACATGTCACATAATGGCTCAGTCAATGACAAACTGCATATACCATGGTGGTCCTATAAGATTATAATACTGTATTTTTACTGTACCTTTTCTGTGCTTAGATATGTTTAAATACACAAATACTAACCACTGAGTGATGATTGCCCACAGTATTCAGTACAGTCACATGCTGTACAGATTTGCAGCCTAGGAGCAATAGGCTATCCAGTACAACCTAGGCGTGCAGTAGGCTCTACCATCTTGGTTTGTGTACGCACACTCTGTGATGTTCTCATGATAACAAAATTACCTGGTGACACATTTCTCAGAATGTATCCCCCCTGTTAAGTAATGCATGACTGCATGCAGGACACAATATCTTTTTATTTCTTTTTTTGTTTCTTTTCTATTGAAGAAGTCAAGTAGTTTATTCTTTTTTTCTTTGGGCTCTTGTAGAGTATAAAATTTTGAAAACCACGTTCTATATCTGAGTTTTTGAATGATATTTCATTTCACCTTGGGCAAAAAAAAAGAAAGTTTAGAAATGAATTTGATAAAGGGGAGCATAAACCAAAAAAAGTTAAATATATATGTTATAAGTGTATTTTTCCTAAGTGTAACATTCTGGGAGCAGGCAACATTGGCCTGCGTAGTAGTTGTGTTCCAGTGAATTCTCAGGACCCAGCTCCTTCTGTCATTGCCTCACCGGGCATGGCCTCTGTATTAAGATGATGTAACAAATTGCCACAAACATGAAGTGTCTTAAAACAACATAAATGTGTTCTCTCACAAGTCCGGAGGCCACAAGTCTAAAATGGGTCAGCAAAGGCAAATTCCCTAATTCTTTCCTTTTCTGCCTTCTAGAGGCAGCCTGGATTCCTCATGGACTCCTTCTCCATCTTCAAAACATCAGTGGAGCCTCTTCCCATTCTTCTTTCTGTTTCTGTCCTCACATTGCTTTTTCTCTGACTCTGAACCTCCTCCTTCTCTCTTGTAAGAACTCTTGCAATTATATTGTGCCCACCAAGATAATCCAGGGTAATAGCCCTCAAATTTAAGAGTATTAATTACACCTATAAAGTACCTTTTTCTGTGTAAAGTAACCTAATCTATTCACAGGCTTCATGCATTAGGATGTGGACATCTTTGAGGTCATAATTCTACCCACCACAACTGTCATTTCTTTTTTCTTTATTTTCTTTCTTTCTTTATTTATTTTTGAGATGGAGTTTCACTCTTGTTGCCCAGGCTGCTGGAGTGCAATGGTGCAATCTCGGCTCACTGCAACCTCCGCCTCCTGGGTTCAAGTGCCTCCGCCTCCCAAGTAGCTGGGATTACAGGCATGTGCCACAACACCAGGCTAATTTTTGCATGTTTTTAGTAGGGATGGGGTTTCCCCATGTTGGTCAGGCTTGTCTTGAACACCTGACCTCAAGTGATCCATCCACCTTGGCTTCCCGAAGTGCTGGGATTACAAGCATGAGCCACTGCACCTGGCAACACAATCTTCATTTCAAACTTCCTGTCCTAGTCCAAGAGAACTGCTCCAGCTTCCATCCCCCAGGAAGGCAAGAGTGGTGGTGAAGAATGGTCAAATGCTACATGCCTTGGCCTGTGAATGAGGTGTCCTGGAAGCTGGCCCATGAGTTTGGGTTTACATCTCATTAGCCATAAGGTAGCCTTATGACTACACCCATCTGCAATGGAGACTGGGAAATGCAGTCTGTATTCTCAGAAACATGAGCCCAGATCTGACGAAAGAGAAGGCATATATTTGCTCAACTAGAACTCTTGGCCTCAGAGAGCAATTTTTCTTTGACAACGTTCCTTTGTCTTCTACCATTTTATACTCACTCATAGTGCCGTGTGTTAAAGACCCACCATGAGGGGCTTTTATCTTGCCTCAACTTTCTGATGCTCTAAGACTGAACTGTTGGAGTCTGGGAGAAGCTTTGATCTCCACTGTATCTAGGACTCTTCTTTCCCTGACCCCTGTTTCTAGGACAGTTGGAGCAATAAGGCATCTCAGGGTATAATGTGTTATGTACAATGCCCTAGAGACCCTTTTTCTGGGTGGCTCTAATGGACTGCTTTAATAAATAAAGAAAGTCAAGTGAGGAAGTATGCTGGCCATCTTTACATACAGCCCCTGTGTAGTGAATGGATGACTGTCTTTCTTTTTTCTGCCATTACTGCATATATAGCAGTTTAAGCAGTCTAGCTATACAATACACATTTAATAAATATTAAGTACAAAGAATATTTCATACATATCTGTTTTATAAAATGAATATTTAGGTTGATTCAGTATGTCGTAAGTTTTCATCTTTTGAGGCACGTTGGAAATCATTTTACTTGAAAGAAGAGAAGTAAGGATATTAACTTTCTAATTTAGAAAGCATAAAAGCACATTTTGAGTATCTGTGGAAATGTTGAATTTATTTTAAACATTACATGTGGACATCTAACCATAAACTTCTTTGTTGGTAGGTCTTGAAACATTCAGAAGACTTCCTCATTCATTTTCACTTTTGGTCACACAACAGTCTGATCACTGAGTCTAATTCTCTAAAGGGAGTTTGAAACAACTCCAGTTTCTTCTTTTGCCGTTTGGTTAAATGACTTGGCCAGTGTCACAGATAGAGAAGGGTCTACCTAACAGGTTTTCTTCCCCTGACTTTCTGTATATAATGCACTGTTTTCTACCCAATGGCATTTATCATCATAGTGAATAAATTCTCTCAAACAAAATGTACAAAACAGAGATGAATTTCAAACAAACTTACCCTTGCTTTTCTTAGTACACTAGAACAGATAATTCTATAAACATGAAGGTAGAAATGTGACACCTTATACTAAACCATGTATCAACTTTGAGTGAAACAACAAAGAAAAATAACATGGAGGTACAATGTTTTCTGTCTTACATCAATGTCCTATTTTACGATTGGGTGATTTTTGCAAAACACAACAGATAATGAGGAGAGAGAGAAAAGTCCAGAGGTCTGGGTCCTTCACCATGTAAAATGAGAATATCATTAAAAAATAAAAGTACATTTTGTATACAATTTGACAATTCATAGCTATAGCTTTAAAACATCCATATATCCCATATCAGAGACCCTTGATAGTGATTAAACATCAGAATAAACATCCCAAGGTTTTAGTAAAACCTTATGTGTGACCCTGATCAATTCTTTTATACGTTTATCAGAATTGATTTACTTTCATACTTCTGAAGGAACTCCTTCAGTTTTATAGAGTAACCAGACATCTGGTAATTAAATAATCCAAAATGTGTGTGTGTGTGTCTACATAACCCAAAACATGTGTGTGTGTGTGTGTGTGTGTGTGTGTGTGTGTGTGCACGCACGCAGGCAGTCACACATGTGTGCATCTCAGATTATTATTTATAATAAAAAACATAAAAATTAAGTTTTCTTAAAAGGAGTTATTGAACAAAATAATTTTCCTATATTATAATGTTGGTCATTAAAATATAATCATGTGATTGGAAACTACTTACAAAATTGCAAGACATGATATTAAATGAATCAAGAAAATATACAACTCAGTGTGGCATGACAATGAAATTATTTTTCTTTCTTCTTTATCTAATTGTCTTTAAAACTGATATATGGGGCTGGGCACAGTGGCTCAAGCATGTAATCCCAGCACTTTAAGAGGCCAAGGGGGGCGGATCACGAGGTCAGGAGATTGAGACCACCCTGGCTAACACGGTGAAACACCATCTCTACTAAAAACACACAAAAAAATTAGCCAGCATGGTGGCGGGCAGAGCTTGCAGTGAGCAGAGATCGCACTACTGTACTCCAGCCTGGGCGACAGAAGGAGACTCCATCTCAAAAAAAAAAACCCTGATATATGGATTACTTGACTTCATATGGCCTTATGAAGAGTGGGGTAGCTTTTTCCATCTTGATTTCTACCTCTAGAGCCTGCATTGCCTGCTTCCTGTTCCCCTTTCTGGCTTTTAAATGTTGGCGTTTTCAGGAAATTTTCTGTGTTCTAGGCACATCCCTCTATTTTCTCAAAGATCACATCCATTTTATGAATTTAAGTGCATCTTTATGCTGATGACTGTAAATGTTTGTCATATCTTTTAAATAGTGTAACTGTAATATTTGCAGGCCCCACCTTGAACTTTGACAGGCACTAAACATACTGAATTTCAAACACAACGTTTATTCCTCTTATCCCCCACTCTCCACCTTCTAGATTCTTTGTCTTGGATAATCAGCATTCACCAAGTTTTCAAATCACCCAGACTACCCTACATCCTGAATGCCATCCTGTTGACTCACCTTCACTAGCCTCTTCTGAACACTGTAAATCTTTTTTTCAAATATTAATTAAATGGCCACAAATGTGTTTTGCACACAGTAACTAGGGGTTCTTGTGTAGAATTTGAATCCATCTGCTGTTTCCAACTCTCCAACAGTGTCCAATACATTTCGGATAAACAAAACACTAGTTGGCAAGGCATGAAAGATTCTTCCAACCTGGACTTTCTCTGAAATTTAGAGCGAAATTGCTTGAAATAATTGCCACAACACAGGACTATTTGTTTTTTTCCACAAGTTTTGAGTTCTTCTGAGATATATAAAGTGAGCTTTGTCAGACATTGATATGGTTTAGATTTGTGTCCCTGCCCACATCTCATGTCAAATTGGAGGAGGGACCTGGTGGGAGGTGATAGGATCATGAGAACAGATTTTCCCTTGTTGTTCTAGTGACAGTGAGTGACTTCTCATGAGATCTGATGGTTTAAAAGTATATGGCACTTCCCCCTTCACTCTTTCTCTCTGCTGGTGGCATGTGAAGGAGGTGCTTGTTTTCCCTTTGCCTTCTGCTATGATTTTAAGTTTCCGGAGGCCTTCCAGTCAGGCTTCCTGTACAGCATGCAAAACTGTGAGTCAACTCAACTAAATCTCTTTTCTTCATAAATTACCCAGTCTCAGACAGTTCTTTATAGCTGTGTGAGAATGGAAAATACAGGCATGCCACTTCTTTCCCCTTTTCACCAATTGAACACATCCGTGCCCCTAATAATTCAGTTCATGCGTTGCTATGTACACAAAACATGTCGGTTAAATCCCTGATGCATGAGTGTATTAGTCTGTTTTCATGCTGCTGATAAAGACATACCTGAGACCGAGAAGAAAAAGGGGTTTAATTGGATGTACAGTTCCACACGGCTGGGGAGGCCTCAGAATCATGACAGGAGACAAAAGGTATGTCTTACATGGCAGCAGCAAGAGAAAAATGAGGAAGATGCAAAAGCAGAAAGCCCTGATAAACCCATCAGATCTCTTGAGACTTATCCACTATCACAAGATTAGCACAAGATAGACTGGCCCCCATAATTCAATTACCTCCCCTTGGGTCCCTCCCACAACATGTGGGAATTCTGGGAGATACAATTCAAGTTGATATTTGGGTGAGGGCACAGTTAAACCATATCATTACACCCCTGACCCCTCCAAATCTCATGCCCTCACATTTGAAAAACAATCATGCCTTCCCAACAGTCCGCCAAAGTGTTAACTCATTTCAGCATTAACCCAAAAGTTCACAGTCCAAAGTCTCATCTGAGACAAAGCCAGTCCCTTAAGCCTACAAGCCTGTAAAATCAAAAGCAAAAGCAAGCTAGTCACTTCCTAGACACAATGTGGGTACAGGTATTGGGTAAATACAGCCGTTCCAAATGGGAGAAATTGGACAAAACAAAGGGGAGAAATTTACCAAAGGGCCCGTGCAAGTCCAAAATCCAGTGGAGCTATTCAAATTTTAAAGCTCCCAATTTATCTCCTTTGACTCCAGGTCTCACATCCAGGTCACACTGATGCAAGAGGTGGGTTCCCATGGTCTTGGGCAGCTCCACCCCTGTGGCTTTGCAAGGTACAGCCTCCAACAGGGCTGCTTTCATGGGGTGACACTGAATATCTATGGCTTTTCCAGGCACATGGTGTGGGCTGTCGGGGGATCTACCATTCAGGGGTCTGGAGGATGGTGGCCCTCTTCTCACAGCTCCACTAGGCAGTGCCCCAGTAGGGACTCTGTGTGGGGGCTCTGATCCCACATTTCCCTTCTGCACTACTCTAGCAGAGGTTCTACATGAGGGCCCCGCCCCTGCAGCAAACGTTTGCCTGAGCATCCAGGAGTTTCCATACATCTTCTGAAATCTAGGCTGAGGTTCCCAAATCTCAATTCTTGACTTCTGTGCACCAGCAGGCTCAACACCACATGGAAGCTGTGAAGGCTTGGAGCTTGCACTCTCTGAAGCCACAGCCTGAGCTGTACCTTGGCCCTTTTCGGCCATGGCTGGAGTGGCTGGGACAGAGAACACCAAGTCCTTAGGCTGCACACATCATGGGGACCCTGGGAACAGCTCACGAAACCACTTTTTCCTCCTGGGTCTCTGGGCCTGTGATGCGAGGGGCTGCTGTGAAAGTCTCTGACATGGCCTGGAGACATCTTCCCCATGGTCTTGGGGATAAACTTTAGGCTCCTTGCTACTTATGCAAATTTCTGCAGCTGGCTTGAATTTCTTCTCAAAAAAATGTTTTTTTCTTTTCTACTGCATTGTGAGGCTGCACATTTTCTGAACTTTTATGTTCTGTTTCCCTTTTAAAATGGAATGCTCTTCACTTTGGGAGGCCGAGGCGGGTGGATCATGAGGTCGGGAGATCGAGACCATCCTGGTTAACATGGTGAAACCCCGTCTCTACTAAAAATACACAAAATCAGCCGGGCGTGGTGGCAGGCAACTGTGGTCCCAGCTACTCGGGAGGCTGAGGCAGGAGAATGGCATGAGCTCGAGAGGTGGCGCTTGTAGTGAGCCGAGATCGCGCCACTGCACTCCAGCCTGGGCAACAGAGTGAGACTCCCTCTCAAAAAAAAAAAAAAAATGGAATGCTCTTAACAGCACCCAAGTCACATTTTGAGAGCTTTGCTGCTTAGAAATTTCTTCTGCCAGATACCCTAAATCATCTCTGTCAAGTTCAAAGTTCCACAGATCTCTAGGGCAGGAGCAAAATGCCACCAGTGTCTTTGCTAAAACACAACAAGAGTCCCCTTTGCTCCAATTCTCAACAAGTTCCTCATCTCCATCTGAGACGACCTCAGCCTGGACCTTATTGCTCATATCACTATCAGCATTTTTGTCAAAGCCATTCAACAAGTCTGTAGGAGGTTCCAAACTTTCCCACATTTTCCTATTTTTCTCTGAGCCCTCCAAACTGTTCCCAGCTCTGCCTGCTACCCAGTTCCAAAGTTGCTTCCACATTTTCGGGTATCTTTTCAGCAATGTCCCACTCTGCTGGTACCTATTTATTGTAATAGTGCATTTTCACACTGCTGATAAAGACATACCCGAGACTGGGAAGAAAAAGAGGTTTAATTGGACTTACAGTTCCACATGGCTGGGGAGGCCTCAGAATCATGGCGGGAGGCAAAAGGCACTTCTTACATGGCATTGGCAAGAGAAAAATGAGGAAGAAGGAAAAGCGGAACCCCCCCCGCCACCGATAAACCCATCAGACCTCATGAGATTTATTAACTCTCATGAGAATAGCATGGGAAAGACTGGCCCCCATGATTTAATTACCTCCCCTAGGTCCCTCCCACAACACATGGGCATTTTGAGAGATACAATTCAAGTTGAGATTTGGGTGTGGGCACAGCCAAACCATATCACATGAGTGAATGGACGCAGGTTAGGAATGGAGAAGGTGCTTTCCTAGATGTGGAAACTGACGGTAATAAGAGGAAGATACTGTGCTTAGCATGGCATGAGAATCTACTATGTGCCAAACCTAAATGCTTTATGGGCATTGAATCATTTCATTCTTGCTATGGTTTGAATGTGGCTCCTTTGAAATTCAGGTGTTGCCAATGTGATATTAACAGGTGGGACTATTAAGAGGTAATTTAGCCATGAGGGCTCCTGGCTTGCGAGGGGGATTAAGGCCCTTATAAAAGCAGCTCCCACAGCAATCAGAGAGTTCACCCTCCAGCCTTCTGCCAGGTGAGGCCACAGCCATCATCACTCCCCGTGGAGGATGCAGCGGTAAGGCGCTGTCCTGGAAGAAGAGAGCAGCCCTCATCAGCCGCCAAACCCGCCAGCACCTTGATCTTGGACTTCCCAGCATCCAGAACTGTGAGAAGCATGTTTCTGCCCTGTATAAATTACCCAGTTTGTAATATTTTGTTATAGGAGCACAAATGGACTAAGACAATCCTCATAATAACCCTCTGTAGCAAGTTTCATTGTTGTCCGCATTTGAAATGTCAGACAGCTGAGGAGCAGGGAAGTCATTTATCCGGTTACAAAGACACTGTGCTGTCGAGGCAGGAATTGATGCCAGGCTTCTTAACACTGGACAGTTGTGTCTTAAACAGACACAATATCAGATCAAGAAAAAAATGAAACACAAAATCAGTAACCCACATGGAACTAAAATCATCACGATTTTAATCCTCTTTTTTCTCTTGCATTTCCGCTTCTGTCTTGCAAATGCATTATGTATTTTTGACAAATTGACAACAACAATGCCACTGGTTTGAATTGCTTTATTTAAATATACTTTCTTTTATGTCAACTGTACAGTATATCTCTATTCTTTTTGTCTGGTCTATAGACCACTTAGGCTACTATAAGATCCCATGGTTACCACCTCTACCCTTTTCCAATTTTGATGTAGGAGAGAAAAAAAAAAAAAACAATAGTAACTCAGGCTGGGCGTGGTGGCTCATGCCTGTAATCCCAGCACTCTGGGAGGCCAAAGCATGTGGATCACAAGGTCAGGAGTTCAAGACCAGCCTGGCCAACATGGTGAAACCCCATCTCCATTAAAAATACAAAAATTAGCCCAGTGTGGTGGTGGTGCATGCCTGTAATCCCAGCTACTCAGGAGGTTGAGGCAGGAGAATTGCTTGAACCCAGGAGGCAGAGGTTGCAGTGAGCCGAGATCACACCACTGCTCTCCAGCTTGGGAGACAGAGCAAGACTCTGTCTCAAAAAAAATAAAAAAATAACTCAATGATGACACGGACACAGAAAAAAAAATGAATGGGACAGAGAGCCTTTGGAAAAAAAAAAAAAAACAGTAATGGTACAAGAAGAAGAAGATTGACAAAATTAAAACTAACCATAATCCACTATATGTGTTAATGACTACCAAAATAGCAACAATAAAAATTCTCAAGAAACCCAAGACAGTGCAGATGACACACTTCAGAACAAAATTATGAGAATCCCAATTATCTTTGATTATATATGCACAGTAGGAAGTTTGCAATATTGCAGACAAAGTGTTGCATGGCAACCATTTTTTTTTTTGTTAGAATGCTAAAGTATAATCTTGAGGAAATTCTAGTTATACAGTAATTTCAGTTTTAAAATATCTAACATTAGTCACTTTTAAAAACTAATTTTGTAAGGTTGCTAGAAAATTAACCATAAGCATGTTAGGATATTAGTTTCTGGAATTATCTGTTGGCTTCCTGTAAAAGACAAATAATGTGTGCAATTTTGAATTTTTTATCAGTGCATAAGAGAATCTAGTGTCATGACCCATCAGTGGACATTCACAACATCATTTAGGTCCTACTGTTAAAATAATCATTTTAGAAAAACATGCAGTATATCTCTATCATATTGTTTTTATTTGATCTGACCTCACTCGGGCGGGACCAGAGTTTAGCTGGAATACTGTCAGATCTGTTTTGGGATTGAGGATTGAGCCTCTATCTAATACCCACATAGTTTCCTATCAATGATGTTCTAAAGTCTCACAGCCATGCCTGTTATTTCTCATGCATACTCTCTCCCAGAATAGACTGTAAGTGATTTAATTGAGCTCAGTTCTGCCTCTGTTTATCTGATGATGTGAGTGGAAGAAAGGAGGAAAGTAGACTTCTTATCTCATAAACTGGATCTAAATGCTTCAGATTCCAGAAAACAAGTTACTAGCATTCTATACTAACTCTAACTCTGCAGCCAGACTGTGTTCAAGCCCAAGTTCTAGCCAGGTGTTTTCAGAGCCCCTGGGTAAACTGAGGTTCCAGCAGCAGAGCAGCTAGCAGCCCTGCCCTAACAGGAAATGAAGGAGAGCTGGACGTGATAGTTACACAGTACCTCTCATGGGGTACTTCTTTTACCTGGTGGGCAGCCAAATGACTAGTTGTCCAACCTATACGCAGGTGTTCTTCAGGTGAGAAACCTACTGATACTGGCAGATGCTCCTGGGGCTCTTGTCTCATCCCTGTCCAGTGTTTGCCTGCTTCACCACGGCTCTGGTGCTGGTTGCTCAACCTTGTGTTGTCCCTGGCATCCTGGGGAAAACCCAGCCTGGGGCAGCCCCTAGTTCTTCAGGTGGA
Source organism: Piliocolobus tephrosceles (assembly GCF_002776525.5). Lineage (NCBI taxonomy): Eukaryota > Metazoa > Chordata > Mammalia > Primates > Cercopithecidae > Piliocolobus > Piliocolobus tephrosceles. Next base: position 141,140,718 of record NC_045440.1, read on the forward strand.
AGGTGTACATTTAGTCCACAATAGGAAACAAGTTCAAAGACTTTTACTTAAAGATCCTGGCCACGGAGGGCATAAGGAGTTGGGAGGGCAGTCCTTTCATGGAGCAAAATTATCTTGGTTTATTGGGTGAATTTGTGGTTGGTTTTTAAACAGCCACGTTGACATCTCACATTATTCAACTATTTATCTCATCATTCATCATCTTCCCTCCCTCTGTCCTTTCCTCCCTTTCTTCTCTCTCCCCTTCCTTTCTCTCTGCCTTCCTGCCTTCCTTTTTTCTTCCCTTCTTTCCTTCCTTTCAGGAATATTTATTGAGTACCTACTTTGTCTCAATACCACTGTTAGATTTCCATCATCATTTAGTGACTCAGTGGTTGTTGAAAATTAATCAGAATACTGCTGGCTATCAATTGTACACATAGAAAATATGATGTAAATTCAAAAAAAGTTACAAAGCCATTTATCTCCCAGAACATTAAAAAAATAGAAAATACAGAACAGTGGTTTAGGGGCAAAGAACGATGATTTCTAAGTGCTTTCATTGAAAATGGTAGCGCATAAGAGAAGATGCTCCTGGGGAACTAGTTTGTATTTTGTTGAATTCCATTTTGAAAAGAATGAGTGGTGATATGAAAGTTCCTACGTTTTTACCTTGCTGTATGAGAAAAAAAATATAGTAGGCTAGTATGAAAAGGCAATATCATCACTCTGTTGGTTTTGCACAAAAAAACTTTTATTAGCTTTGTTTGGTTTTGTTTTTCTGCCCACAAAGAATATTACGTGTAATTTTTAGAAATTTAGGGAAAATCAGAGAAGCACAAAGAAGGAAAATCAGAAAAGCACAGAATTTATTTAACACCTAGAGAACAGAAGTAACTACTGATAATGGCCAGGCTCAATTCTTCTCTCATGTATCTATGCATATTACGCATGGGAGGGCTTTTTTTATGTTATTACATTTTAAAGACTTTGTGTCATGTTCTATACTTTGAAATCAGCTGTTTCTATTTAATATCATAACTTAGAAAAAATACTCTTTCTTAATGAAATTTTGGGTTGTTACATCCTTTATTGTAGTGAACTGGCTTTAGAGGGTTCTGGTCTTTGGTTCTGGCCATTTCTGTCTTGGTCCCAAATCCTCCGTTAACCATTTGTGTTGCTTTAGGAAAGGCCCTGCCTCTCTTTGGATATCTATCTCATCCACCATATAAAATAAAAAAGATTGGAATTAGATGGTGTGACTTACAAGCGCTAGTGCTCTAGAATTTTCTAACTCTTCATCAGTGCAAAGTCTCCCCACCAGTGCCATCGGAATCCTGGGAGCCTGTGGAGAGGAGTAGGACTCCATCTATTCCAGTGACCCGTGAAGGCACTGAGGAGGAGGAACACCGGTCCCTCTGTGGCTTCTCTTTATTCATTACTTTTTCTTTTTGCTCCAAACAGCCCCAGATCCTGCTCAGACCCATGGAAAGGGAGTAAGCCACTGCAACCAGCAACATTTTAAATCTTAGCATATATTACCTGTAGTGCTTCTACAAAAATAAAGTATTTTAAGACAAAACTAAAACAAAATATCCATTTGGGACAATAACTGCCTTTTTTCAGGACTTTAAATGTTGCATACAGAAGGGACATAGCCAAACTGCCCAAATGCAATGACCTGTTTTCCATCAATGGCTCTTTGGCTTTGACGAAGTCATCAACTTCCTGAAGGCAGCATCCTCCTAGGAGCATAGATGTAGTTTGGAGTTCAGTGGATGTAGGTGCTGTGTGATGTTGAGAAATTTGCTGAACATCTCTGAGCTAAATCGTAATGTATCATATTACAATAAAATATGTCTTAAGTACATCATTCTTATTATTTTACTAATGTGGTTTGTGTCCAGAGTCATCTTCCAGGCACCTAGTGATGCTGCCCTGCTACCTCTCCGACCCCTCTTCTTCCCCTTTCCCTACCTCACTCTCTCTAGCTGCACTGGCCTTCTTCTATCTGCTGCTTCTTCGTTCTTGGCTTGTTATTCTCCAAGCCACCTGGCAGGCTTGGTCTTTCTCCAGATCTTGTTTAGGGGGTCCTTACTTTTAAATCCATGTCAAGTACCATCTTCTCAGAGTCCCACTCCGCAGTTGGTCGGTCCACCCACCTCAATACCATAAGTCCCTCAGTCACTGTCATCATTTTTTTTTTTTTCCTGAAACAGGTTCTCATTCTGTCACCCAGGCTGGAGTGCAGTGGTGCAGTCGCGGCTCACTGCAGCCTGGAAATCCTAGGCTCAAGCGATCTTCCTACCCCAGCCTCCCAAGTAGCCGGGACCATAGGTACATGTCACTACATGCGGTGAATTTTTATTTTTATTTTAGTAGAGTCAGGCTCTCATTATGTTGCCCAGGCTGGTCTCAAATTCCTGAGCTCAAGTGATCCTCCCAGAGTGCTGGGATTACAGGAGTAAGCCACTGCACCCAGCACCATTTTTAATCTTAGCATATATTACTGTGCCAAACAAACTCAGGATTCTAAATATGTGTGAGTGTGTGTGCGCATTATGTGGTGTGTTGTGTGTGTAGCTGGTTTAGTTATTGACCTTATTCCTTCCCACTAGTTTTGTGAGATAATGGGAGTCATTTGTCCTATTCACAGCACAGCATCTGGTACAAAGTAGTTGCCCAGTATACATTTGGTGAATAAATGAATCAGAAGGAAGGAAGGAACAAAGGAAGGATGGCAATACTGAAGAGAGATTGGGAGATGAGGTTGAAATACCATTCTCATGGATCTATAACCTATGAAGGAGCTTCCTAGTGTTTCTCCCCAACACGTGGGAAAGGGGAGTCATTGGCTTAGGCTGTGGGGCTGTGAAGTCCCCATGCGTCCTGAAGCAGCACATGCCAACTATGACCCTTTTTCTTGGTTTGAAATAGATTTCATCTTAAAAATGTATTTTTCTTTTGCATTCTAATTCATACATCTATTTGTTATAATATTTTAAGATCTATTCCCTTGTCATCTGTTACAGGTGCTGTGAGAGGAGGCTCAGCACTTCTTATGGGGACCCCTCCTGTGACTCAGGTTCTACGTTCCCTGGCTGGAGAAGCCTAGCTGGTGACGTGAGTCTGTGACAGTCTTGGGGATTGGTTGATCTTGTACATGGCATGCCTAGTTCTAAGCTTTTTCTAAATCACATGTGAGTTTGTGAAGAGGAGGAATTGTAAGACAAAAACATAATGCTGTAAACTGGGGTCCCTGACTGCTATCTGTCAAAGGTACATAAATAGAAGAAAAAGGAATGCAATGTAGTCTTCCTCAATAACTGAAGGATATATTTTACTAAGTAAATGCTGCTTTTACATGTAGACATAATGCTTATGTACTATTAAAATTCTTTTATTTATTTTCAATATTTGAATGAAGGTTTTGTGTATTTCTAAATATGCTTGATCAGTCAAAGGAACTTTTGTACCTGGATGTTTTAGAAAGAACATGGTAGAGGAGTTAAGAGTGCTGGATACCGTAGCCTTAGCAGGGACTGTGTAAGAACCTTAGTTCTTGCCAATGAAATGCGTTTTGACTCTGTAGTTTTGTTTTTCTTCAAGACTCAGAAATCTGCATTTCTAAGGATTTCCTTACATTAGTTCATAAATACTCAGGAGAACGAGATAAAAATGTGTCATCTCAGGCACATGGTGCTGGACTCCATTTACAGCTGGTAAATGTGGCAGCATAAGACAATGCCAGAGGCAGACATGACGTGTACAACAGGCTTCCAGCCTTTAAAACATGGGTCGAGCAGACAAGCCAAACAGGTGATAAATGTCTGAGTGTCAAAACCGTGCCTGAATGATGTGAAAGTGAAAGTCGAACTTCTTCCTTGCATCTTGTCAGAGCCCCAGTGCTCTGCTTGAACAGGTGCTCTCTTCCACACAGCCACCCTCAGGTTGGCTACCTCCAAGTTCTTTGATCTTGCCTATCAACCTCTCTGTTCCCTCTCTATATTTTCTTCTTTTTCCATTTTTCCTTCTATAACCAATTAATACTCAATTTGTAAAACCACTATAATTTCAGATCCTACAACTAGACTAACAACTAAGAGATACGGTCACAGAGTAATGAGGCATTTACATAGAAAGCATCCTGCCACATAATGAGGTGTGGGTGAAAGCAGATAGAGAAATGGAAGACAGGAGTTACTTGTAGGAGAAACAGCATGGAGTGATTTGGAATAGTATATTCAGGAATTGGTGAGAAAATCACAAGGCCAAAGCATACAGTGTTTGAGACCAGCCTGGCCAACATGGTGAAATCCCCTTCTCTACTAAAAAATATAAAAATTAGCTGGGGTGTAGTGGCACACACCCGTAATCCCAGCTACTTGGGAGGCTAAGCCAGGAGAATCGCTTGGACCTGGAAGGCAGAGGTTGAAATGAGCCAAGATTGCGCCACTGCACCCCAGCCTGGGTGACAGAGTGAGATTCCATCTCAAAATAACTAAATAAATAATAAAGAGTACAGTGTTGCCAAGTGGGAAGTAATGTGAGAATTTTTTAGGAAGACAGACTGAGGACATTTCATAAATATTAAGCCTGGCTTAATATTAGGAGCTAAGTTAGGTGTTAGAGGCACAAGAGGCACAAGATAAATATGATCCCTATCCTCATGGAGCTTGCAGTCTAGGGGAGGGTGAGTAGTAAGATGACCAACAAAAAACAATTTAAAACAACTGTAATTACAAATTGAATTTTTTCTATGAAAGAAATAACTAAGACTAAGAGTTCAATGGGGTAGTCAGGAGGTGTCTCTAAGGCGATAATATTTGACTCATAATCTCTGCAGAGTCAGCAACGAGAATAACGGGAGAAGCTTCCAAGTAGCGAGACCAGTATGTGCAAATGTCCTGAGGTAGAAAGGAGGTTAAGGAAGTATTGGTGTTTGGAACTTCATGAGGCAGTGTATGTGATGACAAGGCACAAACAGATAGGAGATAGGTTGAGGAGGGCCACGATTCAAGGTTTGATTTGATTATAAATATCATAATATTGATAATAATGATAATTGTAAAGATAATTAAAATTAACATTTACTGAATTTTACTCTGTGCCTGAACCACTTTACATTTTTTAACTTATTTGTCACAACTATCATATAGGATGACTACTACCATACTCTTTTACAGACATGTAAACTGAGGCACAGAGGCAAGAAATAACTTGCCCTAAATTACATGGATAGTCATGTAAAGTTAGCAAAATGTTTTATATGAGAATAGCCTAATTTGATTTACTTTTAAGAGGATAATTTTAACTGCCATTTGCAAAAGTATTAGAGGAGGGCAAACATACAACCCCTAATTTTTTTTTTTTTTTTTTTTTTTTTTGAGACAGAGTCTCTCTCTGTCACCCAGGCTGGAGGGCAGTGGTGCGATCTCCGCTCACTGCAAGCTCCGCCTCCCAGGTTCACACCATTCTCCTGCCTCAGCCTCCCGAGTAGCTGGGACTACAGTTGACCACCACCATGCCCAGCTAACTTTTTTTTTGTATTTTCAGTAGAGACAGGGTTTCACCGTGTTAGCCAGGATGGTCTCGACAGGATGGTCTCGATCTCCTGACCTGGTGATCCACCCACTTCGGCCTCCCAAAGTTCTGGGATTGCAGGCATGAGCCACCGCACCCGGGCACAACTCATAATTTTTTAAGAGCATATTACAATAGTCAAAGAGAACAGGATGGTTTACATAAGGATTTTGGTAGAAAACATAAACAGAAAAGGGCAGATTTTAAGTATATTCTGAAACAAAATTAACAAAATATTTTAAAGGATCAAATATGGGTGATAAAAGGAGAGAAATTAAAGACAATTTGAATAATTCTCACTTGACCAATTAGAAAACACAACAATGTTCATTTCTTGAGTTGAAGAGTTCTAGGGTAGAAACAAGCAAGGGGCTAAGGCAGAGTGCAGACTTAGACTTATAATTGTCCTGCTGTGGTTTGCAAAAGGGTGGCTCCTTTGTTAACAGCAAGTAGTTGAAGAGAGTGAGCCATCAAGAACATGATACTAGATTTTCTTCTGTATAGAAAACAGGCAGATGCTAAGACAGAGGCAGGATGAATAGATGTGTAGCAGGGTACATTAGATACAGTGTCTCAAAACTACAGTAGTCTCAGCATCTCCCTGCAAATCTTTCTGTATTTTCTCTCTTTTAAACACATACACATACACACACACATACACAGTAGAAATTATTTATGGTGTATATCAGCATGGCTGGGAGCAGGCTGTGGGTTTATTTAGATCAGCTGGGTGAACACAGCATGAGGTATCTAGGAACTGGCATCCATTCTTGTGCAAAAGGCACACAGAAAACCACAAAAGTGGTACAAGTTCAATGAGGCCCTAATCAACAATCTGGGATTTGGGCCAGGGCTCCAGTCCCTCACTGAGAAACTGGAAACAGGACAGAGGCTAGAATCAAAGCAGCTTGCTCTCCTTTGGAATGTGGCATGTTGAGGTGGAATTCAGCTATGCAGGAACACCGTGCTCAGAGGTCTGCCCTGGAGCACTGGAACTCGGATCCAGCTGGATGTCACCAAGGCTCTGGCCTGAACGCAGGAGCTCATCTTGAGTTTTACGAGTCTATTTATCAGAGAGGCCTTCCTTGAATCAAAGTGATGTGTGTCCCCAGAGCTCTCTCCCCCACTTTTTTTCATCCCTGAGAATGGCATTCATCACGTTTTGCTGCAATTACATAAAACCTGGTAAAACTATAACTTTATAAAAATAGACTTTTCACTGCTTTCTCTTCAGTTGATAGCACAGTGTCTGAAACATGCAAAACCTACAAAATGTGGGTTGCTGAGTGGATGTAACCTCTCATCCAAATTCACTATCAAATAAGTGTTGGTATTACATAAACATGAAGGCTTCTCCAAGTATCCATTTGAAAATATTCATAATTCCATTAAAATTGTACAGCCAGCAAAAAACATTTTCTAAATTAAGATGAATGTCCTGAGTTATCTTTACCTGAGTTTCCCAGGATGGCCCTAACAAAGCACCACAAACTAGGCGGCTTAGAGAAGAAAGAACATTTTCTCTCATAGTTTTGGAGTCTAGGAGGCTGAAATAAAGATGTTGGCAGGATTGGTTTCTCCTGGAGACTCTGAAGGAAAATCTATTCCATTCTTCACTTGTATCCTCTGGTGGTTGCTGGTATTTTTGTCATTCCTTGGCTTATAAATGCATTTTACAGACTCCAGTCTCTGCTTTTATCTTCCCTCTGTGTCTGTGTCTCCTCTGTATCCAACTATCTTTTTTTTTTTTTTTTTTTTTTTTTTGAGACGGAGTCTCGCTCTCTCGCTCTGTCGCCCGGGCTGGAGTGCGGTGGCATGATCTCAGCTCACTGCAAGCTCTGCCTCCCGGGTTCACGCCATTCTCCTGCCTCAGCCTCCCGAGTAGCTGGGACTACAGGCGCCCGCCACCTCGCCCGGCTAGTTTTTGTGTATTTTTTAGTAGAGACGGGGTTTCACCGTGTTAGCCAGGATGGTCTCGATCTCCTGACCTCGTGATTCGCCCGTCTCGGCCTCCCAAAGTGCTGGGATTACAGGCTTGAGCCACCGCGCCCGGCCCCAACTATCCTTTTATAAGGATTAGTCAATGTATTAGGGTCCACCCTAATCCAGTATGACCTCATTTTAACTTGATTACATCAGCAAAGACTCCTTTTCCAAATGAGATCACAGGAACCAGAGATTAGTACTTCAACTTATATTTTGGAAGAACATATTCAATCTACAACACAGTTCTTTCAAATGGCTCTGGGATGGCGTGGAGTGAGAGCTTTTGTAATAAAAGACTACTTTAAGAAGATGCTTATCGGGCCAGGCGCTGTGGCTCACGCCTGTAATCCCAGCACTTTGGGAGGCCGAGGCGGGCGGATCACGAGGTCAGAAGATTGAGACCATCCTGGCTAACACGGTGAAACCCCGTCTCTACTAAAAATACAAAAAATTAGCCGGGCTTGGTGGCGGGCGCCTGTAGTCCCAGCTACTCGGGAGGCTGAGGCAGGAGAATGGTGTGAACCCGGGAGGCGGAGCTTGCAGTTGCGACACTGCCCTCCAGCCTGGGCAAGAGTGAGACTCTGTCTCAAAAAAAAAAAAAAAAAGAAAGAAAGAAAGAAAAAAATTAAAAAAAAAAGGAGATGCTTATCTTTTTTCTTCCCCTTGCATGAGACTAGCCCCATGCTGACCTTTTGCATAGCTGAACTTTATTAAATATCCAACTCCTTAGAACAGCTGAAGAATTTTATTTGTGGGAGGTTCCTCTTTGGGTGCCATAGTTTAAAAAGCACAATTCCCTGTTCCCTGCCCTGGTGGAACAGAATGTCCTCCTTTCCTGAGGGCTTCTGTATTAGTCAGGGTTCACTAGAGGGACAGGACTACTAGGGTAGATGTATATATGAAAAGGAGTTTATTAAGGAATATTGACTCACCTGATTGCAAGGTGAAGTGCCACAATAGGCCATCTGTAAGCTGAAGAATAAGAAAGTCAGTCCAAGTCCCAAAACCTCAAAAGTAGGGAAGCCGACAATGCAGCCTTCAGTCTGTGGCCAAAGCCCCTGGCAAACCGCTGGTGAAGTTCCAAGAGTCTAAAAGCTGAAGAACTGGAGTTAGTTCCATGTTCGAGGCCAGGAAGCATCCATGCCCTTCCATGTATCCTTCTGCGTTCCTCTGCCTGCTTTTATCCTAGCTGCACTGACAGCTGATCAGATGGTGCCCACCCAAACTGAGGGTGGGTCTGCCTCCCCCAGTCCACTGACTCAAATGTTAATCTCCATTAGCAACACCCTCACAGACACACCCAGGAACAATACTTTGCATCCTTCAATCCAGTCAAGTTGACACTCAGTATTAACCATTACAGCTTTCCAGGCCACTGGGCTTCTGCAGTCAACAGAGAGAAATCCAGCTCTAATCAGCAGGAGAGGGGCTGTGGAAGGGCCCCACACAGCATTTAACCCTGTTTCTCTCCTCCATTATCATTAGGCCAGTGTCTGGTTAACTGGGAGTCTCAGGGCAGCATTTTTTAATAGATGCATATTTTATCTCACCCTAACTAGCTCTTTATTATGCAAATAAACACTGTGTACTTTGTTTATGTTTCAGCTAAATCAAAGAATCTTTTGGCAGGAACTGCATTCTTCCAGCAGCCATATGTTGTTGATTAATCACACATAATAGGGAGTTATTCTATGGAGTAAAGCAATTTCATACCAATTACTACCCATTGTTTAAGATCTTTCTGACACACTGTCTCATTTTATTGTATCATACCTTTGAGAGGAGTGGAAACAGAACAGAGAGATAGAGAAAGCGAAGGGGAGGGAAAGTGGTTACGAGGAAGGATGAGGGGACTGCAGGGCAGAGAGGGAGAAAGAAAAGCATCCAAAGTTAAAACAGTAGGAAGAAATAGGAAGTATGTAACATGGGTTTGAAAGAATTTCTTAACTGAACAAGTCATTCAACAAATAGCGCCACCCTGTGGATTACAGTTCTATGACACCTGAAAAAATAAACTTGATAGGGAAGGCAGAGCAAGGCACAGGGATTACGAATGTCATTCTTAGAAGCATCCAAATGAAAGTGACTCCCCTGCCTGAGGATGGAGAGTGCAGGGAAAATTTCCAGCAGAGGAAACATTTAAAATACATTTTACAAGGCAGGTAAGAATCTACTTCTTTGCAGGCTAAAAGGAGCTCCTCTGTATCCCACACGGACTGTGCGTGACACAGGGCACAGGACAGCCATGCACTGTTTAGTTTTGTTGTTTGTTTGTTTGTTTTGGAGACGGAGTCTCGCTCTGTCGCCAGGCTGGAGTGCAGTGATGCAATCTCGGCTCACTGCAACCTCAGCCTACCGGGTTCAAGCGATTCTCCTGCCTCAAACTCCCGAGTAGTTGGAATTACAGGCAGACGCCACCATGCCCAGCTAATTTTTGTGTTTTTAGTAGAGACGGGGTTTCTCCGTGTTGGCCAGGCTGACCTTGAACTCCTGACGTCAGGTGATCCACCCTCCTGGGGGTACATCAGGCGTGAGCCACCGCACTCAGCCGCGTTGTTTAGTTTTTGCAGATAATTGTTGAAGGCGGGTTTTGTTGTTCCCACATGAGACATGGAGAGTTTAAGTGACTTGTCCAAAGTCACCGAGCCTGTAGGTCACAGATCGATGCAGAGCCATCCAAGCCTGGATGCTTTCCAAACTCAGCTTCCTCATCAATGTTGTTTTCAGGGTCCTCTATAGTAAGTTTTTCTTTGAGAAAACCAGGTAAACAGGCTGGCGCGCCTTCAGCTTGAAGCTGCAGACCCTGGGCACACAGAGCCCTTGCTGAGTAAATGCATATGAAATGGACTATGGGGGTGTGTGGCTTCTAGCACACAGACTTGCCCTTCCGTAGCCTAAACTCAGTCTCATCTTCCCACTGTCCACCCTATCTTTACACCAGTGCCAGTTAGTTCTTTGAGAAAATAGTTCAAATCCTATCAATTGTCTTCTCAAAAACATCAGATGCCTTGGAATTAGTGGGTTGGGGCAGTGCTGGCGGAAAGGAACTCCTCAGTGTGCAGTGGAACCCCTTTATAATCCAGCTTTCATAAATGTGTCTCTTTCACTTTTGCATTGCCTCACTCCAATCTCTTCACTCCAGTTACTCTGAGTGCTCTGAGAGCTCCCGTTTCTGAGCCGACACCTTCTTTCCCAAAATTATTATTTTTTCTCCTAGTTTCACTTGCTATTGACATTCGTTTCCTTTTTTGAGCCTCACACCAGATGTCTCTGCCATTTAAAAGCCTTTTTTCTAATCTCTCTGGAGTTAGCATGGTGTTCAGGTGTTAAGAAAAGAAGAGGACAGTAAATAGTAAAATGAAGAAGACGGGGAGAAGACTAAGAAGAAAAGACAATGGCTTCATTAATTGGCTTTATCTGGATGCTTTTGTTTGGTTTCATTTGTTTTCTCTTACAAGGAATTCTGAGATAGAGAATATGGAGTTGGTGCAACAAAACCATGTCATCCTGGATATTGAAGGATGGAGCCTTCTGTCTAATACACTCAGTATGCTCAGTGTGTAGCGCTGGTCTACACAGGAATCCTTTGAACTAGGTTAGATGATGTCACTTCTCTGCTGAAAAACCCTCCACAAGCAGGTCTTCACTTTCTCAATCACAGGAATCCCCAGTGTTTAATACAGTAAATGTGGGGTATGTGGGAGCTCTTCTTAGCAGGCAAAGATACAGTCTCACTTGTCCGCAGCCCCCAGCATCCTGCAGTCTCCTGGCCTCCCTCACTCGTCTTCTCCAGACACACATCTGCCTCCTCAAAGAACTACAACTCTACTAGCAGATATTCTCTCAACCAGCCTAATGTCTCTTGTTCTTCTCATTTATCATGTTAGTTCATTCTAATTCCTTAGCATTTCATTGTGCATCTAGGAAAAACATTAGATGCTTTATGAAAACAGTTTAGAAAGATCCAGAAAACAGTATATCTTATCTTTTGATTGCTCTAAATAATATTATCATTATTAGCACAGTTGAGGCTATGTTTTCTAATAAAAAATTTAAAGTATGTATCAGTAAAAAGCTCAAAGAATGCTCTGGAATTTTGGCGGGAATTCTGAGTTGCACTCCTTTTTCTTTACCAAGAATGTTTGAACTGAAAATACTTTTTCAATTGTATAAGCGATTTATTGTTCACATTAACATCTGTTCAATTATTACTTTCATTTTAAATACTTCATGTTAGAGAGGGATCATTGTTTCATTTTTTTTTCCCTCTCCCACTACTCCCCATCTTATAGATTTAGCCATTCTGACATTAGTTTTTAGAATTCTACTGAACTTGAGAATTTGAAATTGTTCTCAATAAATATTGGACCATCAGTGCCATGTTACCCTTGTTATGTACCACTAAATATTATTTTTCTTTGAATTATTCAAAGTTCTGGGTAAGTGCTTCTCTTGGTTGAGTAATATTACCTGTTTGTGATCCATTTTTTTCTGTTCTTGGAATCCCATGGGTACTTTATTGGGTATAAATATTTAAGTGTTGCCAATCATAAAATCTTCATTCATGAAAGTTGATATTAAAGATTTATTGTGAAACATGTAAGAGTAATAACAAAATACTTTGTCTTTAAATTTAGTATATAAAATCCACTTACTTTCTAATCTGAAAAACTTTTCTTGTAAAATTAACAACAATATGTTTTATATTTCAAAATAGCTAGACATGAAGATTTGAAATGTTCCTATTACAAAGAAATGATAACTATTCCAGGTTCTGGAGATCCTAAATACCCTGATTTCATTATCCCACATCATATGCATACATCAATATATCACACATACTCCACAAATATATACAATTATTATGTATAAAATAATAAAATTTTATTTTTAATAAAAATTAAAATTAAGGTATAATAAATATATGAAAGTGTCAGTAGAATCCTAAAAAATACTACTTTCTCTCATAATCTTCTAATATAATTTTTTATTACATACTAACTAATGTCAAAATTAGATTTCTTTTCCTAGAAACCTTCTTATAATCTCACACAGCTGTGATGAACATTTTCCAGAACCATCATTCGTCACAATAGCAAAGTTCAAAGTGTTTTTGTCTTTCTTGTTCAATTTAAGTGTAATTTTCTTTATCTTACAATGGGAAGGCCAGCCTTATGAGTAATTCTCTGTTATAGTCTCATAGTTTTGGTCAGTAATGAGATCTTTATTAAGTAAAGAATGTGTAATATCCTGTAGGTGTATAAATTAAATGTAATATCCACTTAATGGAAATCTGCTAATTTTTATTGTTTCAAATTTCCTAAAAATTTAATCAAAATGATCTTAAGAATTCCTATTTAATTTTAACTATTAGTTTTTCTCTTCTTAAAATACTTTTGTATCTATTTTTATCAGTATTCAAACTTTTCTTATTATTATCTATGAATCAAAAATAAAATGTAATTATATTAAAAGAGTACACATTTGAACATAACCACATTAAAATTTAAATTAAATAGAATAAATCAAAACTTAACATTCAATAATATGCTATCGCAATATACTTACAAAAGATTATCTATTAACATTATAATACAAAATATAAATTATATCAAATTAAATAAAAATTTATACTTTTAATATATGTTGAAGTTTTGAAGCAATCTGGAACTTACTAAAAAGCTGCAAGTACAGTACAAATAATGTTCTTTGGCTTATCTTGATGCTTCATCACTTCAAATTGTTTAGTGTAATTTCTTACAAAGACTTTCTCCTACATACTCATAATCCAACCATCAAAATCAGGGAATTAACATTGACACATTACACATTTAACTGACCCCTGTAATCTGCAGACCCTATGTAACTTTTGCTAATCTTGTCAAAAATGTCAAACTTATTAAAATGGAATGGTGGTTGTGAGGGGATGAGAAAAGTGAGAAATGGGCGGTTGTTCAATGGGTGTAAAGTTAGAGGTAGACAAGATGAATAAATTCTAGAGATCTGCTGTGCGTCATCGTGCCTATAGTTGACAATATGCTACTGTGAACATAAAATATTGTTAGCAGGATAGATTTCAGGTTAAGTGGCTTTATCTCATCAATCGAACAATCAGTCAATCAGAGACTCTCTAGGCTTCTGACCAATTTATGTAATTCACATTTGAGGAACAATCAGCAAGGCCAACCATGTCACTCCCAGCTTTCCGCCATCATTGACCAAGATTTCTTTCAATAGTTATTTCTTTGGCTAAGACTATAACTGCCAATCTGAAATGAAAATATTTTATTAATGAAACTACCTGATGGCCAGTCCTAAGTGTCAAGTCAGCAAGCAGAATGCAAAGGCAGGGACCTAGGGAAGAACAATTTTAGAAAATGAAAATGGAGTCCGGGTGAGGCGGCTCATGCCTGTAATCCCAGCACTTTGGGAGGCCGAGGCAGGTGGATCACCTGATGTCAGGAGTTCAAGACTGGCCTGACCAGTATGATGAAACCCCGTCTCTCCTAAAAATACAAAAATTAACCAGGCGTCATGGCATGTAACTGTAATCCCTACTACTCAGGAGGCTAATACAGGAGAATCGCTTGAATCTGGGAGGTGGAGATTGTAGAGAGCCGAGATCAGGCCATTGCACTCCAGCCTGGGCAACAAGAGCGAAACTCTGTATCAAAAAAATAAAAATAAAAAAAGGAAAGAAGAAAGAAAGAAAGAGAGAGAGAGAGAGAAATAAAGAAAGAAAGAAAGAAAGAAAGAAAGAAAGAAAGAAAGAAAGAAAGAAAGAAAGAAAGAAAGAAAGAAAGAAAGAAAGAAAGAAAAGTAAAAGAAAATAAATGCTCTGGCATATTTCTGCACAGGGATGTGAGATTCAAGGTGTTGAGCGAGCACAGATCCACATTCCTGGGTGTTTTCAGTCTGTACATGGACAGTAGCCTACTTGCCATATGTAGTCATGGCTAATCCAGGACTAAAAATGACTATTGACGCACTGTGTGTGTTTCCTTCCTCCTTTATGTAGGTTTATTTCTTCCTTTCCAGATGGGTTTGTAAGTGGAAGTAGGTTAAATTTAGAACCCTGCTCTCATCATCCCACTTCCACTCAAACCTTTTCTCTCACCCTGTCTTACCTTCCTGCTTTCATTGTGCTCTCTGTTCATTCAAACCCTTTCTGTGTGATCTATGAGGATTCTGAATACAAAATATAAGAAATACAATGATAATTTTCTTCTATTGTAATACTCCTGCATAAAGCAATCTCTGTGCCTGGAGAAATTCATTTCTCTTCCACCAGTAATACTCGTGAGTAAAAGAATGCTGGAGAACTACCCTATTCTGTACTCCAGGCACTGTCACAGATACTGTCCCTTCACAGCCCCTCTCCTAAGCAACACAAAAACTGCAGTATGCAGTCCAGTGCCTGCTACTTTGTAGATTCCAAAAAATACACTTGGTGAATGGATAGTCTGCTGATTGCACACTTCAATAATATTCATAACCAATCTTTGAGTCATGATTACTGTTATGCTTTATAGATTTGAAATCAGAAACTGAACAAGGTATAGTAACAAAGACACCAGATTGGACCTCCCATCTTAGGACTCCAAGCCCAGCACTCCAGCACTGTCTTCATTATCCCTTGGTTGCCTCTCCAATGCAGGAAGTCCTAGTATTTTTTAACTCAGTTTAAATAGAACAAAATGTTTCTATTTTCAAATTTTCCTTCAAATGGGACACTTAACTTGACAATAGAATGGTTCAAGCTCCCTCTCTCTGAGGCAGGGATCTATAATTTCTCATCAAGGACTTCAGAGAGAGATACCATAAAAATGCACGGGGTGATGGGCGGTGTGGATTATCTTGTTGCATCTGTGAATGTGAGATTGAAATGTTTGACCTATTAGATTTTCTTCACACTGATGAAATTTTGGATGGCAGCTTCACTTAGAAACTAAATTAACCAAAAACCTTCATCCTGTTCAGGAATAATTTGAACTCTGGATGGACTGTTTGCTTTTCTGCCTTGTCAGATCCCTTTGCCATGAATAAGTGATTGGGGAAGAGTCTGCAGCCTCATCAGTTTTGGAGTCCACATGAACTAAGTACCAAAGTCTTGTTTTGTTCCTGTGGCAGGGAAAAAAATCAGTCATTAATTTGTTACTTTATTTACTAATTTGTTTATGGAACCATCTAATAAATATTAGTGCGATAGAATTCAGAGTTTAAAAATGCAAGCATTTACTGCTTCCCAAAATCAACATATGTTTCTCAAGAAAGTGGATGGAATGGGATCTGTGGCGTCTAAAAGACTATGTTTAAGGAAGTTTCCACTTCCAAAGAAAATACAATCCAAACTTTCCTTAAAGTTGATTATGTGGGTGCCATACTCAAAGCTCCAAACCTTCTCTGAGTCAAATGCATAGGTATCAAGAACAAAGTAGAGGTGCCTCAAAAAGTGCCTACCTCATAGGTTTTCCAGCATATGGGGAGACAACTCTATGGCTAAATGTGACTGGGTCGCACACGTGAATAGGTACTTCTTCTGTTCCTGCCCCATTGGGAAGCTTCATGGCTAACCCTACTTTCTGCTTGGGAGGTACCCCATTAACTCAAGACAAAGAAGAAAACAATGTGGGGTTCATAGGAAAAGACACATTATTGGATTAATTTGGCATGATATATACTGTGAATTATTTACTTTAACATTTAATTTTATTTATTATCAAACTATTACATGCTGTAATGAACATGCCATTTAGAGCTAAAGGCTTATAACACAACAGATTCAAGAAACAGTGCTTTTTATCTATTTCTACTTCCATCTTGCTCCCAGAGGCAAACTTCTCTACTTTTAGTTTTATTTTGCTTATACTGTATTTTTATTTTTATTTCTGCTTCAGTTTATCTCCTACCTCCCACTTTTAGGATCTTAGTTCATTTATACTGCCACTTGCACTTTCCAAATACAATATAAATTATCTATCAATGGAGGCATGGCACGGTGGCTCACATCTGTAATCCCAGCAATTTGGGAGGCAAGACGAGTAGATCACCTGAGGTCAGGAGTTTGAGACTAGCATGGTCAACATGGTGAAACCCCGTCTCTACTAAAAATACAAAATCTAGCTGGGCGTGGTGGCAGGTGTCTGTAATCCCAGCTACTCAAGAAGCTGAGGCAGGAGAATTGCTTGAACCCAGGAGGTGGAGGTTGCAGTGAGCCGAGATTGCACCACTGCACTCCAGCCTGGCCACAGAGTGAGACTCCATCTGGAAAAAAAAAAAAAAAAAAAAAAAAAAAAATCTATCAATGGCCTTATCTACTGTGTGCTACTTTCAATATTCTGACTATAAAAATGCCCACTCCTGAGTCAGGTAGTGTATAGTTAATAAATTACCCTTGTTCAATTTTACACTATCCTTGAGAATAATCATAACTTACTTTTTTGGTTGTATATTTATTTGATATCTGTGTCTTTCTATATCCTTTAAAAATCTGTAAAGTATCTCTCCAGTACATTTTCTACACAGTCTAAACTATCAAATAATTGGGATTACATTTTTTCCTCCAAAGAAATATTTGTGAAACCACGTAAACTATCTAGATAATTGGTCTTGGGATCTGCTTTCCAGTTATAATCTAGGAATTTTTTTCCCATATCATCCTGGGACTTAATTTGTTTTGCTTTTATACTGTTGCATTTCAGTGTCTGTATCTCCATCCCACTACCACATTCCTTTTTGTTTGTTTATACCATATTTTAAAAACTGCATCCTTGATCATATGTTTGGCTTTAAAATTCTAAATTGAGTGTATATTTAGAAGTTTGTCTATGGAAAATAATTAGCTACTATGACTGAGAAGAAAGGACGAAAGAGGCAGGGGAAAATATTGAAAGTATCACAGACCAATGAAAATAGTGTTTCACGGCAAAAATGGTGATTATTTGTGTTGAATCCTACCTAGAATTTAACTAAAATGAGAACTTCAAATTTCTACTAGATTTTGCAAAAACAGATGTCATGGGTATGCCTTAAAAGGAATATTTAACAGAGAGCTAGGATAAAATCTGACTGGGAATGTTCAGGGGGAAGTGTGCTGTGGTGAGTGGAAATGGGAGTGGAGAATACTCTCTTTGGGAGTCTTTGCATAGATGGAGTGGGAGAAAAGAAATAAAAATAGCTAACATGGGGCCAGTAGTTAGAATATATTACAGGCTTGTACGTTTGCATGCTGAACTAATAGAGAAGGACAAGAAGAAGAAAAAGAATGAATCAAGGGCAAAGAGATAACTTCAGAAGCCAAACCATTGATCAGATGAGAGGAGATAAAAACCACAGAATAAACAGAGGGTTATCCATAGGTAGAAACAAGATTACATTTTCAGTTTTAAGGTGAGAGCAGGAGAGGTAGATGTGGTTTCATATAGGTAGAAGCGGGAGTAAAAACTACTTTAAATAATATTATCTGACAGTAGGAATTACAAGGAATGGCTTTTAAAGCCATCTTAGAAGGAAAGGTCATTTCTTAATCATGATATACTCAGAAAACAGAGGCAGATTTTTTTCTAAACCTATTACATATCTTTTATAAAGATGTGTACTACATGGTGGACTTTTAAAAAGATGTGTAATAGCAGAAAAGCTCCTCTTAGCAGAAAAGCTAGGAGGCCACTCCTTAAAAGTGTATAACACACAGCAGTTTCAAAAATTATATGAACTGGGAGCTCAATCATGTAACCAAGAAGAAATACTTGTGAGTCCATCTTCAAATATCTATTAAACACCTACTCTCTCTCTCTATGTTCTAATAAATCCTTTCTGAAGTTTATAAAATAAAAAAAAGTGTTAGCAGTTTTTTTGCTAGGATTGAAGAAAAGCCTTCCAAAGTAAGCAATGTGACAATAACATTTGGGTAATGAGAAGACCACTCAAATAAGAGAGGAAAAATCATTCCTGAAACCAGCAAACTGAAAGGCTGTGAGATGAAAGTGAGTTTGGAGAATCATAAACTGAAGGCAGGACAGGAAATCAGTTTCTCTTGCATTTTATTTCCAGGTTACTTCACTGGGCCAGATTCCTGCTGGACTTACTCCACAGAGACACTCACATCATCAGAAAGTCCAAGGGGTGTGATGTGGTTTCCAAATGTTTAAACAACAATGGCCTGCATTAATAATAGTATAACTTCCAGACCAAGCACTAGAGCTCCAATGTTATTTTTTATTCTCTGCAAGTCCCATTTATATCATCATCTTATGGCATTAACTAAGAACCCCATGCACAAGGAACAAATTTCCGCTTTCCTCAAGAGGATAATATATGTAGAAAATGACCATGTCACACTTCTCCACACAGGTCTGCTGGACCTCAGCTAGATCCACACTTCTATAAAATTAATAGTCTTTTCTACATTCTCATGATGAGTATTGACCTATCTCTTTATTATTAACATTTTTGAAAAAATATCCATCTTTATTAATTTTATTCTGCACGCACAGAGAAGATATTCTCTGTGGGTTTCTTATTAAGTACCTTGCAAAAAATAATAAGCACACCTTCTCCACTTGCCACCTGGAGCAAGGAGATGAGAAGAAAATGGTGACACCTTCTACAAGCCTGTCTGGACATTCCAATGGCAGAAATGAAGAATGGGTGTTCTCTGTCTTTATATGCAGGAGAATGACAGCTGACCTCCTCCTGCCTTTCAGCAAGGAGAGGAACAAACTTTGGCTCAACTGAGACATAACAGTAAGGGAGGAGGCCACCCCTCATATTGTCCTAAGCCCAATTTCTGCCTCCAAAGAAAGAAGAAGTAAAAACTAAAAGGCAGAAATGAAATCCACAGGCAGACAGCCCGGCACCGCACCCTGGGCCTGGTAGTTAAAGATCCACCCCTGACCTAATTGGTTCTGTTATCTATAGATTACAGACATTGTATAGAAATGCACTGTGAAAATCCCTATTGCGTTTTGTTCCAATCTAATTACCGGTGCAAACAGCCCCCAGTCACGTACCCGCTGCTTTCTCAATCAATCACGACCCTCTCACATGTACGCCGTTAGAGTTGTGAGCCCTTAAAAGGGACAGGAATTGGTTACTCCGGGAGCTTGGCTCTGGAGACTGAAGTCTTGCCGATGCCCCTGGCCGAATAAACCCCTTCCTTCTGTAACTCAGTGTCTGTAACTCGGTGTCTGAGGAGTTTTGTCTGCCATTCGTCCTGCTACAATAGAAGGGATCCCAGGTTATCACCCTGAAGTTTTATAAGGTAAATCTGTCTCCAACAAGGACCAGGTAAACTCAGGGGTCAATCTTTTAAGTCCTAAAGATGTCTTCTTCGGTCGGCCCTTCACAATGTTTTGAGATGCAAGCAGCTGGAGAGATGGCAGTCTTGTCTTTCTGGCTCTGCAGGTCTTAATTTAGGGGCCTAGTTGGGACTGTAATTTTTTAGCCCTCTGGGATCACATCAGTTAACTAGGAAAATGACTACAGAGCTTATTCTCATGGGATATGAGGAGTGAAATGCATTCTAGAGGAAGTGAAAGCAACATTTTCTATCTTTAACCATAGTCATTTCCATATCTCAGGAGGTTAGGGCTTTTTATAGGAGTACTGAAGAATCCAAAGGAGTTTATTTTCGAAGAGGCAATTCGATACCTTCCAAGGTGGTTAGTTTCCTGTTTGAAATGCTCTTACGGAAAAATAATGGGAATAGCAGTCATTATAATCAGCATTAGTCATCACTTACTTATGGGAAAGAAATTCTACTAACAGTTTCATATAGATTTGATTCTCACCACAACCCTATGAGATTGAGACTGCTATTATACAATTTTAGAGAAATATAAACTGTGGTGAAAACTGATTACAAAACTTTCCTGAATATCCACAGCTAGTCTATACTTGTACTCTCTTCACACTGAAGAAATGAAGCTATTCCAAATGGGCAACATTCTGTACTCTGTACTACGCTGGTTGTAACACACACCTTCATCCTGCACTGATAACTTTCTTACCATAACTTTCTCTCATCCCATTTCCAGGACCTCAGTTCTTTAAGACATTTATTCTGTCAAGATTCCCAGATCTTCAATAAACCTTATCACTGTCCTCTTGATGCACTCTTGTTTTTCAAAGTCCTTTTTAAAATGAAGTGCTCTGAATTCGATCCAAGGGCTTTTGTGTTAAGAAGCTGTATTTTCTTCTTAAAGGTGACTGAGAGGCATTGTAGGGGACTACAATAAAGCAGATTTGCATTGTTTAAGGTCACATTCACAAGACAATGGAGAATGACCAGGAAGCCACCAACTAGCGGAAGAAAGGCATGAGTTTAATGGCCATTGAGTCAATGTGGTTTAGAGATGAACTTAAAAGAATGTCTTAGCAATGGAAATTTCCTCCTGTATTAAGTGAGTTCTGACCTACTCATTCTAATTACTGTAAAACACTTTTTGCATTTCAATAAATAAAATTAAATCAATTTTTGATATTGATACTGTTGATGTCTGGATTTTTCATTGCATTTCAGCAAAGAGGTTTATAATCTCAAACCACAAGAGGGGTTTGTTGAAGGAAATTCCCCAAGACTGTGGGTGATGCCATTTGGATCTAGAATCTCTAGTATTTTTAAATAACATTCCCTCAGCCTATTATTTTTCAACCCAGATGGTCACCATATTTTATCTGGAAGGGGAAACAATCTGAAGGCTATAAAAATATTACATTGGGAGAAAAGGGTTTTTCTGGTCTATGTAAATTTTGGTCATGTATATTCTTTTTTGAGATATGTTTTGGATACCACATTCTCAACATTATAGATGTTTCTCAAGCACCTCAATATCCAAGAATATAAAAAAGAGATTCTCATGTTATTCTCTAATGAACATTCATACATATACATTCATGTAGACACATAACATGGAGTAATTTGTGTATATAAATTACATGTAAGGATTCAGTGTCTCTTCAGACTTGCTTCTACATATAAAGACACCAATATATGCCTGTAACATATTGTGGCCTTTATGGAGAATTGGGGGACATCAACCAGGCCTTTCATGTCATCTCCAAAGGAGGAGAGAATTTTAATGGTTACAAGGCAGAGACAAGCCTGACCACACAGCTTTCAGGTTGAAAAATAAAGCTTAAAGGTTCTTGTTCCATCTAGTTTGGAAAGGATAATCTTTTTGATTTATTAAGATGTTTTATTTCTTTTTAGTTTGGAATCACTGTCTTTTGAAACTCTGTAAGACTAATGCAATAAGATATTCTTAAGCTAGCCGTCAGTTCTCAGAACATTCTGTATACCAAGGTGGAGCAAAGATGGAGTAAGGATGGAGCCAGGTTGGGGCAACTTAAAGTTTCTTCCATTGTAGGTAGAAGGAGGGCTTCTGCCTTCTATATGGTCCAGCCCAAGCAAAACAGACTATACTTAATGCAACGTTTTATGTGATAAACAGCATGTTTTGCCTAGCCTGTCCCTCAGCAAGTTTCAGTCACTTGGGATTTGAGAATTTGCCCATCTTCACTTTTCTCCCTTTGCCTATTTTTTTTCTCACATTTCTTATTCAATCAACTAACCTCTTCCCCTGCCTTAGACTCAATGCACACACCTCTGATAGGACTCAGCTAATCTAGAAGAGTCATTGCCTACAGAATCCTGGAACTAAGACATTGGTTTAAATTCTCCTTAGGGAAGAAACTAAATCAGGACAATATATTGGCCAGCTAGGGCACACATTTGCAAGACGTTTCACAAACTGAAAATATGTGGGAGAAATAGCTAAATCACAGACTAGTAAAAGGTTATTATCCATTTTTTCCCAAAGACAACATTCCTAGACATTTTCTGTGATACCCACAAACTTAATTATAAAAATGCCTATAAAACTAGAATTACATTTTGCAGGACTTAACAGGTCTTGAATGAGATACTTAATAATCAAGAAAAAATGAAGTTGTATAAGTAGACTGTCAAGGAAAGCAAGCAATGTAATTCCAATATTCTGGAGAGTTTAAAAGAACAAAAGTTTGTAATACAACTGTTTCTTGTTAAGATGCTTGCTAAAAAAAATACTATGTGGTTGCTAAAAAAATAAAATATATTTTAAAAAATGGTTTGGAAATCCAACTCTGATGAGTATTAATCTATGACATCGGATAATTCCTCTAAATATACCAGTTTCCTTTTAGTAGAATATAGACAATTTTTACTTATGTCAGTTACAACAATGAAACATAATATTCATATATATGTGTATAAATTATGTGAAAATGCCAACACGTTGTAAATGATTGTTAAATGTGATTTGTTTTTCTAAGACCACCAGAGTGGGCACAAAAGAACCAGCGAGCAGGCAAGGCTAAAAGCAAAACTGCAAATTTATTCTTTGGTCATCTAGCTTCAGGGACCAGAGCTGGGGGGGTGGGAGGGGGTGGAGTTTCTTAATACAGTCCCGATAAGAGTGGGGGCTGAGAAAGCCCGCCCCCGGCGCATCTGCTGGGAGCGACTTTTCTAGGAGTGGAAGGGCAATAGGCGCAGCACGGGCATGTCGGGGGAGGAGGGGCCGCTCCGCAGGTGCCACCAGGTAAATCTTGGTCTCCTCGAATTGACATCACCTGGTGCATGCCTGATTAATCTGCACCTTCCCGGGCGTCAGCTGCATTCTCGCACACACGGGAAGAGTTGGTGGTGAAGAAGAACCCGGAAGTGCACCATCCTGCCTCCGTTCCTCCAAACAAAATGTAAGTGAATTTAAAAGACCAAATTCCCAAGTCTCTTTAATGTTAATACAATGATATTATTTTCCGTTTGACAATAAGCGTCAATAACCTTTAAAGGCAGCTTTGACCATGGTAAAACAACTCCATTATTACCTACAAAATATGTTTGACATATTGCAAAGCAACACATAACTTATGACACTCATGGGAGTCTATGAAATAAAAGAGGAAACTTTCATTGTGCTTTTGCTGAGGAGCAAAACAAATTTGGCCCACGTTTTCATTTTGATATAAGTTAAAATGAATATCTAATTTTCCCTTGAGAAATACTGTTATAAACTTATAGAAGGGATTATGGATAATATGAACATTATTGGAATACAAATGTTGGTATATTGTTCACTTTCCCTCCCTCATTTCTTTCCCCAGGCCTCAGTAAGAATGTGGCTATTTGGTATTCATAAGAAATTCATAGGGAAATAAGTTTTGAATCATTTAAAAAGATTCTATAACAAACCACCTTTAAAAGTATTCTTTTATTTTTTAAATTGATAGGTGAAATTTATTTATCATGTACGACATGAAGTTTTGAAGTATATACACATTGTGGAATTAATAAATCTAGTAAATTAACATGTCTATTACTTCACATAGTTATTGTTTTCTGATGAGAATTGTTACCATTCACTTCTTAGCATTTTTCAGGATTGCAATATATGGTTATTAACTATAGTCACCATGGTGTATAACAGACCTCTTGAACTTATTCCTCCTATCTAACTGATATTTTGTATGCTTTGACCAACATCTCCTTCAAGTACCCCAGCTCCTAGTAACCACTATTCTGCTTTCTGTTCAAGGAGATTAACATTTTTACTTTTTTAGATTACATCTATGAATGACATCATGCAGTGTTTTGTCTTTCTGAGCCTAGCTTATTTCACTTAATGTCCTCCAGATTCATCCAGGTTGTGGTGTATTAAAAAATTTTCTTTCTTCCTGTGACTGAATAGTATTGCATTGCGTGTATGTTCCACATTTTCTTTTCTTTTTTTTTCTTTTTTTTTTTTTTTTGAGACAGAGTCTTGCTCAGTCGCCCAGTCTGGAGTGCAGTGGCACGATCTCGGCTCACTGCAAGCTCTGCCTCCCGGGTTCCCGCCATTCTTCTGCCTCAGCCTCCCAAGTAGCTGGGACTTCAGGTGCCCGCCGCCATGCCCGGCTACTTTTTTGCATTTTTAGTAGAGACGGGGTTTCACCGTGTTAGCCAGGATGGTCTCGATCTCCTGACCTCATGATCCACCCGCCTCGGCCTCCCAAAGTGCTGGGATTACAGGCCTGAGCCACCGTGCCCGGCCCACATTTTCTTTTCTTTGTCCATTTATCTGTTGAGAGACACTTAGGTTGTTTCTATCTCTTGACTATTGTGAATAATGCTGAAATACACAAGCGAATGCAGATATTGCTTTGTTATACTGATTTTATTTCTTTTGAATAATATCTAGTAGTGGAATTGCTGGATCATATGATAGTTCTGTTTTATATTTTAGGAGCTTTCATGCTGTTTCTCATATTGTCTGTACTAATTTATATTCCCACCAACAACAATGGGCAAGTGTTCCTTCTCTTTTTTACACATCCTCAACAACACTTGCTATATTTTGTCTATTTGCTAATGGCCATTTTAACATGTGTGAGGTGAAAGCTCACTTTGGTTTTAATTTGCATTTTCTGATGATTAGTGATGTCGAGCACTTTTTCATGTAACTGTTGGCCATTTGTATGTTTTTTTTTTTTTTTTTTTTTTTTTTTTTTTTTTTTTTGAGATGGAGTCTCACTCATCGCCCAGGCTGGAGTGCAGTGGCGCGATCTTGGCTCACTGCAAGCTCCACCTCCTGGGTTTATGACATTCTCCTGCCTCAGCCTCCCGAGTAGCTGGGACTACAGGCGCCCGACACCTCGCCCGGCTAACTTTTTTGCATTTTTATTAGAGACGGGGTTTCGCCACGTTAGCCAGGATGGTCTCCATCTCCTGACCTTGTGATCCGCCCGTCTCGGCCTCCCAGTGTATGTCATTTTTAAGGAAATGTTTATACGAGTCCTTTGCCAATTTTTCAATCTGTTTGTTTGCTTGCTTTTCAGTTGCTTGAGTTACTTACATATTTTGGATATTAATCTCTGATCAGATGTATAATTTGCAAATATTTTCTCTCAGTCTGTAGGTTGTCTCTTCACTTTGTTTATTGTTTACTGTGCAAAAGCTTTTAGTTTGATAAAATCTCATTTGTCTATTTTTCTTTTGTTGTCTGTGATTTTGGGGTGATAGCCCAAAAATTATTGCCCAGATCAACGTCATGAAGCTTTTTTTCTTACATTTTCTTCTAGTAGGTACATAGTTTTGGGTCTATGAAAGTATTAATCCATTACTGTTAAGTATTTAATCAATTTTCAGTTGATTTTTGCATATGGTGTGAGACAAGGGTCTAATTTTATTCTTCTGCATGGTAATATCTAGTTTTCCCAACACCATTTATTGAATAGACTGTCCTTTCCCCGTTGTGTGTAAACTGTCCTTTTCCTATTGTGTGTCCTTGGCATCTTTGTTGAAAATCAGTTGACTATAAGTGTGTGAATTTACTTCTGCATTTCCGTCTCTGTTCCATCGGTCTATGTGCCTGTTTTAATGCTGGTACCATGATGTTTTGGTTACCATAGATTTGTAAGAGATTTTGAAGTCAGGAAATGTGATGCCTCCAGCTTTGTCCTTTTTGCTCTACATTGCTTTAGCTGTTCAGAAACTTTTTTGGTAGTTCTGTATGAATTTTAGGATTGTTTTTCCTACGCCTGTGAAGAATATCATTGGTCTTTTGCTAAGGATTACGTTGATCTGCAGATTTTTTTGGTAGGATGAATAACAATATTAATTTTATTAAAAATATATTAATATGGATAATAATATTAATTAATATGGATAATATTAATATGGTTATTAATATCCATACACGGGAGATTTCTCCATCTATTTGAATCTTATTCAATTTCTTTATCAATGTTTTATAGATTTCAGTGTAGAGATATTTCATCTCCTTGGTTAAATGTATTCCAAAGTATTTTATTTATTGTTGTAACTGTAAATGGGACTGATTTATTTCTTTTTTAGATAGTTTGCTCTTTGATATGGTTAGGCTTTGTGTCCCCACCCTAATCTCATCTTGGATTGTAATTCCCATAATTCCCACATGTCAAGGGAGAGACCAGGTGGAGGTAATTGACTCATGGGGGAGGTTTCACAATACTGTTCTCATGATAGTGAGTAACTTCTCACTAGATCTGATGGTTTTATAAGGGGCTCTTCCCCCTTTTCCCGGCGGCACTTCTCCTATATACTGCCTTGTGAAGAAGATTCTTGCTTCCCCTTCACCTTCGGCCATGATTGTAAGTTTCCTGAGGCCTCCCCAGTCATGCTGAACTGTGAGTCAGTTAAACCTCTTTCCTTTATAAATTACCCAGTCTTGGGTATTTCCTTAGAGTAATGTGAGAACAAACTAATACACTCTTAGTGATTATATCGCTAATATCACTGATTTCAGAAACGATACTGATTTTCATATGCTGATTTTGTACCCTACAACTTCACTGAAATTATTTTTAGTTCTAACGGGATTTTTTTTTTTTTTTTTTTTTTTTTTGGTGACATTTTAGGGTTTCCTATGTATAAGATCATGTCATCTGAAATTGTACAATGTAACTTTTTCCTTTCTGAATGTAATGACTTTCTTTCTCTTGCCTAATTGCTCTGGCTAGAACTTCCAGTACTATGTTGAATTAAAGGGCAAAAGTGAGCACCCTTTTCTTGTTTCGGTTTTTAGAGGAAAAGCTTTCAACTTTTTTCTGTTGAGTATGATGTTAGCTATAGATTTGTTAAATATGACCTTTCTGTGTACAGGTATTTTAAACCATGTATTATATTTCCTTAAACTTTGACACCTAGTTATAGCAAACCTTCCTCAGTTAGCCTCTTTCTTTTTAAATATAATTCTGTATTTTTTAACTTAGACATAAAAAAAAAAGCCTTAAGAAAGTAATGGATCCACTTTTTAGTGGTTGAGTGTAATTACACCACTGTAAATGCTATGCAATGCTCTGAATCCATCTGGGTCTGTGTGCATTTCTGTAACAGTGAGGCATCCATCAAAACAGCCTTTTCCTTTGTGTGTTTCTATGGGCTGAGAACATTTAATAAACCCAGTCTCTATCATCAAGCGGCAACAATTTGAAATTATAATTTACTCACATAAACAAAAACCTAATGGAAGAGGACATTGAGGTTTCCAAATAGGTATTCTTAGAGTAGTCTATCTTTTATAAAAGTGACTAAAAGTAATCTAATTCTGTTGTTTTTTTCTAAATTTGTTAGATACCATTGAGTTATAAAGCTATTACCTGGCAAGGGAATTTTGTCTCAGACCAAAATACTGTCAAAGTAATGCCAAGTTGAAATAGGATTTAAAATTGGAATTATCCATATGGAGGCTACAAGGCTGGTTTCTAAAGAAATGATTAACAACATACCCTATCACTTTAGAAACAGATTTAAGATATACCCTCATTCCCAACGTTTGCAGATGTAATATTCAACACCACCTTTATATGTATAAACTTTAATAAATGTCTGTGATTTATTTCACTCATTCATTTATTTATTCAATGATAATTGAAAGTCTTTTCACCTGTATGCAATGTTGCTAAGAACATAAAGGTACGAAGATACAATTTGGGCCCTCAGTGGAGTTGTAGAACACTTATAAATACAAATTTTTAAAAGACTGGTATAAGAAAGGGAAATACTGCTAGGGTAAATATAAAGTATTCTTCCTTGCAGCCGACAACTTAAAATAAATTTTAGGTCAATATAAAAGGGACTGTCTCTGAAGGGTCAGGGAAAGCTTCTTACAGAAGGTGGTACATAAACTATACCTTAAAGATAACTGATGAAAGGGAGTTGGAAAAGTCCTTATTTGGGTAAGAAATTCCACCTCCTCTACAAGTACTTTAATTTCATGGAATTAGCACAATAAAGGTTTATATCTTGCTCAGTTCACCTTATACACTGCACTTCACCCACGGGTGAGCTGGAGAGGGTGGGACTGTGGTTTGGCTTTATGCAGTAACCAGATGTGGGGCACCTTCCTGCCACTGACTTGCCCCTGGAGTTCTCAGCCTGTTCTTCTGGATCTTGCCTATTGATAACTGGTTTTAGATTCTGGCTCTGGAAGTGGCAGCACTCACGTCTGTCCACATAAAATGCCCCAAACTTCCTCCTGTGGCATGTCTAGAAATAAAAGCCTAGGAATTGTAGTTTGATATTAGGCCAAGGGAAAGAAGGGGTAAGACTTACTGATAAGTAGAGACAGTGCCTCCGGAGTGGATAAGGGGGATTCAAGGAGAGGGAATAGGACTTCTAAAATACAGAGAGGAGAGCATTGCTTGATGAAAGGGATTGAAGAAGGGGTACAGGGAGCCCAGATTCGGAACACCAACCACATTTATGTTGGCTTTGTTGGTAAGCTTAGATTTTACTATGCAGCACTGAGAGCCTACTATCAAACTTTAACTGGAGGAATATGAGATGATATTTGCATTTCTTGAAGGGAAATCTGATGATTACATGGAGGGTGGATTGGAAAACAATAAAAGGAAGTGGCTTGTGATAGGCATAGAGAAATATAAATAAGGAATATGGAATTTGTGCCTCTTTGGGTCTCAATGTATACTTGAAGACTTGCATTTGTACAGAACTGTGAGTTTTCAAAACACAGCTTCACTGATCATGGATCACTTTTTATCTTCATAGCAAGAATGTGAGATGAAAAGGGTGTGTGTTCCCTCTTTTCATTGAGGAATAGGTTCAGTTTAAGTGGAAGTGATAATATTTTGCCTTAAACAACTCATCTAAGAGATGACAGAGAAGATATTAAACCCAAGTCTTCTTTATAGCTACCAAGTTAAAACACATTTTAGAAAAGAAATTTTTCAGGAATCTGAGAGTCATTTTATGCTAAGCACAGTCATATCAGGTCTGTGCCCCACTAGTCTTTGAGGTTTTGGGGAGAAAGTCTGGGAGTCCACCTAAGGGCCCATAAAGAACAGCTCAGTGGTATTTTGTTAGAATTTTCAAATTCTTAATTTTCTGTCAGTTTTATCACTTATCAAACAGTGAAACCCAAATTGTCCTTGGGCATGTTGGCCACAAATAAAACATAAAATAAACATAATAGCCACAGTCAGATGCATGTTAATAAATTTTAGATTTTTTTGGTCAGGAAAGTAAAATCATAGACAGATTTAATCAAGTTAACAACATCAAAAAATGCATATCTGAGTCTACTAGAGAAGCATAATAATGTTTTGTTTTCTGTGTTCCTTATGGCATCTGGACAACAGGATTGTGATAGTTCCACGTGCTTTTAAATAAACCTTCCTAATTCTTGAGGAGGACAGAAAGGTGAAATTCCTTGGAGTATATAGGGTACAAATATTGGGAACTTTTTCCAATAGTTGTTCTTCTGGGACAAACACAGAAAAAAACCATGAGTATAAAAACACTGAAAATGCTTTCTTTAAACAGAAGACTGAGACAAGAAGATAGATACCATCACTATTTATTATTGGACTAGAAAAATTAATGCAATTTGAAAACAAAAATAGATGAAGGATATGTAAAAATAATTAATAAAACTATCACATTTTGAGGATGATATAATAATATCACTTTAAAAACTCAAGAGAACAAACTAGAAAGCCATTTAAAACAATACAAAGATTCAGGAAGATAGTAGAGTACAAATCTCAGAAACCTATAGCCTTCACATATATAAGCTGTAGTAGAAATAATAGAGATTAGAGAAAACACTTACAATAGTAAAAAAAAAAAAAAAGATTTATAAAACCCAACAGAAATAATACATTTTTAAAGAGATTACTGGGGAAACTAGAAAATAATACGGATGAATACAAAGGAAATCCTGAAGGTATGGGTAGACTTACCTAAGAATAAATGCCTGAAAGAGTCCTGTGTTCTTTGTGACAATCATGAGCGTATACACTCACACTTTCCTTGCAGAAAGATTGTGCCAGTTCCCTTTGGAAAGCAGTAAGCTAACATCCTCTAGCTCAGCAAGGTCAGGATCCACTGCAGCGTTAGAGCTATCCCACACTCTTCCCAGGCAGTCCACAGATAATGACTGAGGAAGGTGGCAGTGACTGCATTATCTATTACCAAGTAATAAATTATCCCCAAATGCAGCAGGTCCAAAGAAGAATTAATTATTATTCCTGTGTGTATGAAATTTGAATGTGGCTTACCTCAGTAGTCTGATTCAGTCTCCTAAGGCTGCTGTCAAAATGCTGCTCTGGCTGCTATCATCGGGTGGTTGATGGGTCTGGAGGTTCTGCTGCCAAAATGCCTCACTCATTTTGCTGTTGGAAGAAGCTCCAGATCCTGGCAACCTAGAGCTCCCTCGGGACTGCTTGAGTGTTTTCACAACATGGCAGCTGGCTTTTCCCTCTGTAGGTCACCTTTGCGCCATGAGCTCCCATCAAGCAGGCTGAGACTCTCTCAGTTGCACCAGTCTGTGGCTCTTCTACTCAACTCTCTTTCCATTTCTACTATGGGCTGAAGCTCTCTCTGCCCATGCTTGCCCAGTCTTTCACAGTCAGAAGCCTCCAAACATTGTCACACATTCTTACTTTATGTTGGATTCTGCTTTCTAGAGGACTAAACACACTCAATAATTTAATTTATAAATGTACCATCATCACAATAAAAATATCAGACATGTTTCCTTTGAAACGCATACATATATGAAATAAAAACCAGTAATATGAATAAAAATGTGAAATTTGTATGCATTTATATTCATGTACAAGGGTTGTTGGATTTATACAAATACAGAATATAATAATCAAGGAAAGTCTGTTTAAGAACTACAGCAGAAAACCATCCTGAACAGGTCATAAGGCATATTATATTATAATGCTTCCAATCAATTAAAACTAGAAATAATAAGATGAAAAAAATATATAAAATCTAGAAATATTTTGAAATCAGTATGGAGTTTAAATATATGATAAATTTAACTTTTAAAATTGAAGTGGGAATGACAGTTTTTTTTTAACAATTGGGTTTGAACAACTGAAGAGTTATATTGATGAAACTTAGCAGGACACGCCAGTAAAATTTCAAAGAGATAAAAATTTCACTGTAAAATATGAAGTCATATAAGTATTAGAATAAAACAATATTAATTGCCTTATAAACGTGAAGTAAAGAAGATCTTTCTTAAACTAATTCAAACTATAGAAGTTCTTAAATTGATACATTTAATTCTTTTGATATAAAAACAGTAAATAGAAATGAAAAAAAAATCACCGTAAATAATGTCAGAAAAAAAAAAAAGAAAAATCTGATACAAAATATTTTCAACTTCAGGATGACCTGAAGTTCAACAACTGAGATTATCACCTTGATTTCTAAGAACTAGAAAGCAATTTTAAAAATCCAAAGCAGGATAAAGACAAACATGTATATACACACTTACTCACCCACAAATTACAAATTGCCAGTACATACATGAATCTATATTCACCTTTCTCTAGAGGAGAGAAAAGCAACTTAAAAATATACTGAGATACCCTTTCTCCATTTTCAGATTTTTGGTGGCATCGCTGAAGAAACCAGAACTTTGCTACCTAGCTGGTTAGAATGCAAAGCGGTGTAAGCCCATGGAGGGCAGGTTTACAATACCTGTCAAAATTTATTTTTCATTCATCCCCACAATCCCATTTCTGTTGCCTTATCCTACATAGTCACCTGTGCATGTGTGTGTACAGGTGTATTCATTGTAGCATTGCTCATAATCACAAAATATTACCATCCACCCAAATGCCCCTCTACACCCAGTCAATTCTTACTGTGCCTCTGTTAAAAACCAACCTTAAATGCAATATAAAACCAAAAGCAAGATATTCCTCTATGTACTGTTATAGAAAGCATTATGAGATACTGGCCGGGCGCAGTGACTCAAGCATGTAATCCCAGCACTTTGGGAGGCCAAGGTGGGCAGTTCACCCAAGACCAGGAGTTTGAGACCAGCCTGGCCAACACGGCGAAACTCCATCTCTACTAAAAATACAAAAAATTAGCCGGGCGTGGTGGTGGGCACATGTAATCCCAGCCACTTCAGAGGCTGAGGCAGGAGACTCACTTGAACCTGGGAGGTGGAGGCTGCGGTGAGTCAAGATTGCACCATTGCACTCTAGCCTGGGCAACAAGGGTGAAACTTTATCTCAAAAAAAAAAAAAAAAAAAAAAAAAGGAAGTATTACAAGATACATTAAGCGAAAACAGCAAGGTTTAGTATAGCGTATATAAATTAGTACTTTTGGGATAAAAATGAAGGGTGGTAAGAACATGTACTCATATTTGCTTTTGTTTTTATGAAAGGACAATGCAAGAACACACACAGAGAAACAAATAAACATGGGGACTTTCACGGGAGAGGAAAGACACTGCATTGCTAGGGAGGAAAGCAGGAACAGAGACTATTGATTCTGCCTGTACCTTCCTTACATTGTTTTGGATCCTTAATCAAATAAATGCATTCTTCCTTTTAAAAAGTAAGCTAAGTGCTGGAGGGAATTGTTCCTCTTCATCCTGCTCCCAGATCATATTCATATACCCACACACCCATTACACAGATATTTATCACACTCTTTAGAGAGCTCCCTACACAGTGCAAGATGCCATAGAATATATCTATGAAGAAGATGTGCACAGGTGTCATGAAATATCTCTGTTTTGTAAAATTAACGGTGTTTGCCAGTTCTGACACTTGACTTTGATTTACAGCATGCTGAATATTGATATGGGTCTTTAGGCCTTTGCTAGGAGTCTCATCAGACCAAAGGAAGGCAACAAGAGGAATATATCCACCAATCCTGCTTCTATGGTACAGTACACTTAGTAACACAAAACTGGAACTTTTCTAAACAGGAGACAGGGAATCCATTCAACAGTGCACCATCAAAGGGGCTAAGGGCACGTGGGTGAAGGAGGTACATGAGAAGGTGCACAGAGGATGTGATGTCAGAAGGGAGCCTGTCTTTAAAGGGAAAGATGCCATTAAACCAGGAAAAAAGGATACAGGGTGTGTTCTGGGCAGAGACCTGTGTACATAAACATACCCAGGCTTCCAAAAACTACCTTAGTTAATGGAGCTCTACAAGCTTTTACTGGGTTTAAGCCTGAAAAATATAAAGAGAAGTGACGCCTATTTCTAATGAAGCAATCTGCCCAATGAGGTGAAGAAGTTTAGAATTATAGGAACTGGGAAACTGAATGAAAATATTAACCAGGGAAAGAATAGAATTGTATTGGAGCTTTAGACAGAGATATTGGAAAAGAAAAAAAAAAAAAAACTCAGACTAAGGAAGGAAATTTAGTAAAAGTTTACCAGCACTCAAATATACAAAACTTCAAAAATAGGAAACCCAGTGAGCCATTTCTGTGTTCTAAGACAGGAAAACCAGAATGCACAAATGCAGCATTGTCAGCTGGCATTCTTCCAGGAGGCCTTGCCGAGGTCTTGGTCAATCCACAGCGACTGAGTCCATTCCTTCTTTGACCTTTCCCTGTGCTACCTCGTGGCCATCCTCTAAAAGTCGCTTCATTGTCTTCCAACTCCATCTCCCTGGTCTTAATCAGGAGCAAGGCAGCAATTTTAAGAAAATAGAAAATGCTTTCACGTCTAACTTCATGCCTGTGTGAATTTCTTAGAATGCTTTTAGTGGAGAATTCCATTTGGCTGAAAGAGAAAATATAAGATGCTATGAAATGCAGGGTTAGGATAAATAAATTGAAGCTATTATGTTTCCTATTCCCTTAGTATCATCTTAGCATTAATAGATCCCTGACCTCGAAAATTGGGGGTCTTGTTACTTTTTTTATGCTCATTACTATTGTCTATGCTTCTCCGTCAGTCAAATTTATTTGGGAAGGAACCTTGAAAAAGCTTTCTAATCAGCCTTCACAGCAATGTTTTTCTATATGTTAATTCATTTTTCCCATGTCCTTTGTTGCTATGAGATTTGTATTTTTGGTTTAAAGTGGAAAATCACCATGCAGTGCAGAGCTACTTTCCCCAATACCAACACTTACCAGCTGCGGTCTACTATTTTAAAAAAAAAAACATTTTTCAGTCTGGCTTATCTACATTTCCTGGCGCCAAATATTTACAGAGTGTCTCACTGGCATGCATATCTTAAAATGTATTTTGTATCTTATCTGTTGACTACTGGATAATATTTTAAAACTTATTTTGCTGTTTTCTAACTGTAAATGTAATTTTAAAAACTAGAGATTCAGAAAACAGTGATTTAGAAATGTAATGATGGAAGAAGAAGGAAAGAGGAGATGGAAAGAAGAAGGGAGGAAGGGAGGAAAGAAAAAAGTAAAAAAAGTGCTAACTGAAGAACGATGGGGTTCATTAATTTGGAAAGGAGGCTTTTACTTGTCATAAAGGGTTGCAGCCTTCAGAGTGGCCATTCTGACAGGCTGGGAAGCATGACCTCTGACTAGAAGCCAGAAACAGACACTTTGAAGGAGGGGCAAAAAGAACAGGGATTCATGCTGAGCGGAGTGGCCAAATATACATCTTTAGTAAGCTATAGGAAGAGTCATGAAAATTTATAACAGGAGAAACATGCACATGTGCAATTGAGTTTCATGCACCTTCATGAGACCCATGTTTTAAAAAGGCAGTGTTAGCATCAGCCTAATCCAAGGATGGAGTTTTCGGTCCTCTGACGTCAACAGGTGAAGGAGATGACACAAAATCCCTTAATGCACATTCTTCATAGACTGGCCAGAACCAATTGGCATTTTATCAGGTCAAAAAGGAGAAGAAGCATCAGGCCCTTGGTTGATAATTATATCAGTGGTAGAGTCTTTTGGAAGGGCTGGTTTCCATTAAGCCCTCAGGGAAAGAAGGCCCATCATGGTTAACCAGGGAGGAGGTATACAGAGATGTGTCTGATCCCCCATCCTGTCCTGGCTGAGGACTCAGTTTTCAAGGTTATGCTGCTATCCTCTTGGCCAAGACTGGTCTATTCGGTCAGTTGAAGAGCTTAGAATTTTATTTTTAGGTTACAAGAGGAAGAAAATAAGGAAGAAAAACAAACAATTAAGCTTACTCTCACAGAGATGAAATTACTAGTAACATACTAGTGGATATGCTTATAACATTTGTGAGGCTGGTACCTTAGGTGCACATGGAAGCCCATATAACATATATCTAAATATCTAAGCATAAGTCAAACAAACTTACTGACAGTAAATGTATGTATGTTTTTCTTTCTACCTTGAAAAATATATCTAAACAATGGCTGCAAGTTCAAATTCAAATATTGAAATGCCAGGTCCTAGAAGTTTCTCACCTTAGCATAGCAGCATGGAGGGGGCCTTGTCCTCGTCTGGTCTCTGCACTGACCTATTCCACAGGGGGCCTCACAGAAGCCTTTGACCATTCCACTTAATCCAGTCAGCAAGTTCAAGTCTTGATCATAGCTTCCAAAATAGCTGCATCTAGGTCACTTTCTAGTGGTGTGATTCACACTTGAAAAGACAAATTTGGGCAAGAGGCTAGAACCCCTGAAGCAGGAAATTTTGGAGTCCTGGGCAACTAAGACATTATAAGGAAGGTAGGGTAAGGGGGTCTCCAAATAGGTACATCTCTTTGGCCCCACTTATGTGGGCAGAGGTAAGGTTTGAAGAAAGCCCAGAACAGAGTTTCTTTTCCAAGAGTCTGATGCCTGTCAGTATTGCATGCTGGTATATTGTTTCAGGTTTCCTATTACATGTACAAGTTGCATGTTGCTTTATTCAAAATCATTTCTGATAGCATTACATATTGTAGTAAGCATTTATATGGCTGCAAAGATGCAAAGACAGCCTTGATGTATAATAATGTAATTCCCCAAATCATCTTGTAGATTTAAATTATATACATAATTTTTGTCTGGTATACACAGTGTCAACAAAGTACATATAGGGTGCAAAAAAATTCCCCCATTAAAATATGTATTTAACAGATTTCTAGTCATTAACGTCAACAATGTGTGGAAAGTAGAAAAGTTGAAATTGTGAAGATTTTAGACAATTCTGTGAAGAAGCATGGCTATGAGGGAGCAGTAAAGTACTTGGTGTTATTAGGAGAGAAACTTGGGGTAGAAGTAGGCATTTGGTGTGTGTGTGTGTCAGAGGGAGAGAGAGA
The DNA here is from genome assembly GCF_002776525.5 of Piliocolobus tephrosceles. Taxonomy (NCBI): domain Eukaryota; kingdom Metazoa; phylum Chordata; class Mammalia; order Primates; family Cercopithecidae; genus Piliocolobus; species Piliocolobus tephrosceles. The sequence goes on from NC_045440.1 coordinate 141,177,310, forward strand.
GACAGAGAGAGAGAGAGATTGGTTATACGGTAGTAACGAAAATACACCACTCACCACTAAAATTGAAACCCCTCTAGATGTGGGGACCGGGGAGGAGGCAATGTGAAGTCATGGAGAAGGTAGAACGTGATCTAATCCAAGAAAGAATAAAATGACAGGGAGGAGAAGCCCTTAATCACTCCACCATTCCAAAAGTGGATAAGGAAATGCAACAGGACGTGAGTCCTGACACATTTGGATATTTGGTTTCAGTTAGTTGAAGCAGAGTCCCAAGCACAGACACAACTCTCAGTAAGATGTTACAGAGTCATTGAACTGTAGTTTTATTTTCTCTGTGAATTGCAGCTGATGTCATCAGGTGAGACTGGGTTGGAGCAGAGAGATGAGAGGTCTGAATATTGGTGAGAATTTTTTTAACACACATTGTAGAGAATAGGATAAAACGCTGGTTAAGGACTTTCTTCTGGGTTATCTGGACAAGATCAGGATTTTATTCCATGTTGGCCAAGGTTTTGAGTAGCATGGAGGGCAGATTGGTGTGAATTTTTTTCAGTATAACTCAGTATTCTGAAAGTATCCAGGGATCCTGGAGAGAGACAGCATAATACAAGTTGATGTTGTCCCAGTTTGTAAAAAAGAAAGCAAAACAAAACAACATTGAAATAAGGAGTTTAGAGAATGGCCAAAGGAAGTTAAATTTATGGACCACAAATGCTAAGCTAAAAGCAAGTGAAGTCAAGTCATTTTATAAATAGAAAAAAAAAAAAAGGATTAGGAATGAGTAAAGAACTGAGGACTTTTAAAAAAGCTTTTGTATTGGTACTCTGAAAAAAAAAATCTCATTCTAGTTGTGTCTCTTTCTCTCATTGCTGGTCTCTCAATATTTGTTTAGTCTCTCATGAGATTCCCTATCTCCTTCCACTCTATTGTGTCTATATTATAAAATCCTCTATTTTATAAAATCCTCTTGTGATCCCTGACCAGGCTAAAATTGTGTTCTTTCTCGAAGACTCTGTGTCACCTGCCACCTTGACAAGTGGATACTAGCCATTCTTCTATTGCTTATAAACTGCTTACTCAAGAAAGATGACATGAGATTTTTGTTATCATACAAGAGCAAAGGCCAAGGTGTTTGCTTTACTTGTAATTTTCCACAGACAAAGGCACTATTTAAAGAATAATGTTGGTGCAATTAAAAGCCTATACTAGAAATGAGCTGATCCATCTCTATTAACTCCCCATCCTATGAGAATCACATCATCTGGATAATTATTAAACCATGAATGTGAATTTAGTTAATGTCCTCATCCTCCACATAGTATCTTATACGAAATCATTTCTTGGTCCTTGAAAGTGGTTTTTAAGCAATCTTTGAACCTTGCAGTGTGGGGATGGTTTAAATATCAGTAAATCACAGGCATGTTTTTATGCATTATTGATTTTCTATTGTCATTTACTACTTCATTATGTTTGGGGAGTTTATTATTTATAATCCCAGCGAGGCAACTCAACAAGGTTGCCACAAATCAAGCTGGTGCCTCTCCAACTAGCTGTCACAATTCTTTATGACCAGCCTGGGAATTTACATGATCATATCACATTCCTAACTTAATTTCAAAGTACACTACAGATAAACTACCCAGTAATGTAAGAGGTGCTTAGCACTTCTCATTGAATATAAGCCCTCAGGCATTACAGTAATGCATTATGAAACTACAGGGTACCAAGATTCTGTTCTCTAAGTGGTGAGTCCATAAAAGCTTCAGATTGTTTCAAGCTACGTATCTTAGAAGAGGGAACACAGTTTATCTTGTCTAGAAAAAAGTCTTGGGATTGTTCTAAAGCACTCAGTTAAGAGTCCAGAAAATTTTAAAGTTCTGGTGAAATTAAACACAAAGAATACATGACCCAGGAAGAAAATAATAAATACTCTGGGATTTGTGAAGTTTTAACAATTTAAAAGGCATATAATTATTATTTGGTGTTCCAGAAAAGGCACCAAAACCATGAGATGCAAGTTTCAGAACATGACATTTATAATCAGCATAAGAAAGGGAGTTTCTAGTTAAATAGAAATGCAAAATTAGTGACCTTTCTTAAAGCAAGTTTTTGGGTTGCTCCAAAAATGCTTATTCTTAGACTAGATCATGAACATTCACCCTTTAATACCTGTAAACTCAGTAGAGAAAGGTGTCTAATTTTTGTGCTTGTTGCTGTTTTTGTTATTTCATTTATTAATATTGAATGGAATGGATACGAGAATTGGGAGGAGATAATGAAAACTGAGGGAACTTGTTATTATAAAAATGTGACTAAATAGTAATTAAGAGACTTTTATGACTCTTTATTCTATATAACCTTAATAACATATAGAAGATAAAAATTGTATCCATCAGGATTCATCCACAGAAGCAGAACTACTTTATACATTTGTATATGTGTGTTTGTGTGTGTGCATGAGAGAGAGAGGGAAAGAAAGAGAGACATCCCACGGTCTGCCCCTGTGCTGTTCTGAACCTTCATAAAAATATAACAGATATTCCACTTTACCAAAGTCCAGATAACCTGGAAGAGATTCCTTAGCTAGGTTTTCTCCTATTCTCCACTATACATACATATATACATATATATATATACACACACATATATATTTATACATATATATTTATACATATATATTTATATATACATATATACATATATATTCACATATATATATTTATACATATATATATGTGTATATATATGTATATATATATTTTTTTTTCCCACCATTCTTCACTCCACTCATCTCTCTGTTCTCTACCAGTCTCAGCTGATGACTTACTCTCCAGTTCACAGGGAAAGTGAAACTATAGTTCAATGACTACATAACTTATCATTGAGAATTGTGTCAGTGCTGAGGACTCTCATTTTAACTTCCTGAGATTGAATATCAAATGCATCCAGATCCTGTGATAGATATAAAGATAAATTTGTCAAAAGAAGTTTGACTTACACAATTGTTGAGTTGCTTGGGCAGTCTCTGTAAGCTGACTTTCTGGAGATGATGCTAGAGCTTGTAGACAACTGGACAGATCGTCAGGAAGGGAAGGTAGTGTAAAGTGGTAGAGAGCTAAAGCAGGGTGCAATCTGCAGGCATGAGCTGAAAACCCATGGGGAAGGAGTGAAACCCATATAACTTACTTCTGCCTCTACCCTGGGTTACACATGTACCCTGCAGGATTTGGACCCCTTTGTTACAACACCTAAACACACATACTCTTGACCCAAGAGTTGGAAAAGCACAAGGAGAAGACAAAAGAAGGTAGAGAAGTTGCTGCTTCATACCAATGAGGTAAATCAGTAGATCAACAACAAAACACATGGCTGAACAGAAGGGTGTTGTATCCTTTCTGTCCTACAAATCTGAGAATTTTACTTGTAGATCACATTATGTGAGCAAGAAATAGGATTCTGAAAAATGTAGTCAGCCTCGGTGTGAAGTGGATGTATCACAAAGTCACTGAAAACTCATATTCCATTTCAAATATGAAAAAAAGTGGTGTGAAGGATAGTTACAATTATAAGAGTTACACCCTCTGTTAGAATGTGGATGGTCCCACACTACTGCATGTATCAAGAATAAGAAAATTGGAACTTCAAGCATACAAACACAAAAACTAGATTTAACCAGAACGTTTTATTTGTCCTCTCTTACTTTAGACTAAAAATGCAGGCAGTTGATCTTCAGTTTCTGCTCTGGCCTATATGCAAGGATTAGCCAGTGTAATTGACCTGCTTTGGGTACTTAATCATATAGAAAATATTCTTGATCTTGCCAGATAGACCTGCTATGCAAAGCCTCATGTCTTCTGGGGATTTTGAATCTCTGGCGTCATTCTCAGATGATAAGAATCTACTTAAGTTCTTCATTACATCTTGATCTTGCATTTTCACTTTCTCTTCCTTGTTTTTCTCCTTCATCTCAGCATTTCATGGTCTCTTATTTATGGTGCAATCTTAGATTTAAAAAGATACTCTCTCCTCACCAAATTAAAACCCACAGAGACTTCATCAACTGTATCAGACCTTTGACCACTCAGTTAGAGGAGAAAGACTGGACATTTGGCTTTCCTCCACATTTTACAGTATTCTCTTAGGTGTGGTAAAGCTTCTCCTGTTTTTAATCATCTTTTATGTTTATTTTTGTTTGTTTTTTTACCATGGCTATTTCATAATTCATTTTTATTCATTGATTTATTTAACAGACACACATTGAGTATATACCATGCATACACACTGAGAATACTAAAATGAGATGTCCTCAAGAATACACATTAGATGGGAGGTAGATAAGTAAATGAATGATACAAAACCAGTTACCAAGCTAAATACAGTGCTATTAAAACAGAAATCAGAGTCTGGGTGCGGTGGCTCATGCCTGTAATCCCAGCACTTTAGGAGGCTGAGGTGAGTGGATCACCTGAGGTCAGGAGTTGTAGACTAGCGTGGCCAACATGGCAAAACTCCATCTCTATTAAAAATATGAAAATTAGCTGGGCATGGTGGTGCGCACCTATAATTTCAGCTACTCGGGAGGCTGAGGCAGGAGAATCGCTTGAACCTAGGAAGCAGAGGCAGAGGTTGCAGTGAGCTGAGATTGTGCCTCCAGCCTGGGCAACATGAAAAAGATTGTGTCTAAGAAAAAAGAAAAAAGAAAACAGAAATCAGAAGAAGAAGATAGTTCCAGAGTAATCAAAGGTTACAGATAGTGAACATATCCTAATGATCACCAAAGGTTGACCTGATTTTCCTTTATGACCTTGGCTTTTGTTCTACAAACGAAAACTTGTGCCTGATTCTGAAACTGGTTTCTACCTGGCCTAACCCCATCTCATGCAGAGTAAACCCATGACCTATAACTATAAGCATTGAGCTGTCAAATTAGCAAAAGTAATGATTTCAGAAAAAAATGATCGTTGGTAGTAGGGATAGAGTTAATGTACCAGAGAAGGCTTCCTAGCATTGAATAAGTTAAGCTGAAATTGTCATGGAGGATAAGATTGGCTTCTTGGCAAAAGGAAATGTATATGCAAATCTATAAAAATATAAGAAAAGGAGGGACATTCAAGACCATAAAGTTGCACTTAGGGGAAAAGTTAAAAGTAATAATAACACTTACAATCTGTGAGCACTTTTATTATAGCCAAGCAATAGTCTAAGTTCTTATATGTGTTAACTAATACTAGCCAGAAATATATGCGTATGTTCTATTAGTAATTTTCATCATCCTCATATTACAGATGAGAAAACTGAGTGACATTAAGTATGAGAAAAGCTTAAAGAGAAAATCCAGGATAGGAACTCTTACCTCTTGACTCTATAACTTGAACTCTTAATCTTTGTTCTCAACATTGTGTGCCCATGAGTTTAGAGAGAAAGACAAGCGTGGCTTATAGAAGCTCTGAAATCAATAGGCCTTGAGTGTCGGCCTTGAGTGTCAACCTTGGTAGCAAACGTCCAAGTAATTGCAAACTGCAGAAAAGTGTGATCATATTTTTATTTCTACATTTTCTCCTCAAGGCAGGGTGTATTTTGAATGGAAAGGAACTAGAGACAAGAACTCTGGATAGCAAAGTCTTAAAATTTAAGCAAACAGCAATGAATAAGGTCCAGGGGGGGAAAAAAGCCAGTTACTGTAATAACAACAATGAAAGAAAAGATTAAGAGCTATTTATGAGAAAGAATGAACAAGGTGATTGGAAGTTAATAAATAAGCAGTAGATGACATGACATGATTTCTGACTCTTGAGACCAAGTGGTACCATTACTCTATGATATAGGGAAGACAAGAAATGTAGACCTTAAAAAAGCATTAATTCAGTGATGGCTGTGTTGGCATTGAGTGTTCTGTATCGCAGGTAAAGCCAACTGGAGATGTTTTGGATATCATGAAAAATGACACATCCAAAGTTCAGGAGAAGAAACTCGATGAAGAAGATGGTTCCAGAGTATCAAAGGTTACAGATAGTGAGCATATCCTAATGATCGCCAAAGGTTGACCTGATTTTCCTTTATGACCTTGGCTTTTGTTCTACAAATGAAAACTTGTGCCTGATTCTGAAGTCGGTTTCTGCCTGGCCTAACCCCATCTCATGCAGAGCAAACCCATGACCTATAACTATAATCATCGAGCTGTCAAATTAGCAAAAGTAATAAACCCTCTATAGAAATAAAATCTGCCACTTGTTCTCTTGAGAAATTCACTGTGAATGGAGAAGCACTTAGCTAATAACCTTATAAACAAAATTATTCATTACTCTTATCTTACATAATTCAATCTGATGTCCCAATTCCCTATGCATTATGCTCTGACAACTGCATTGAAATTACTGTTTGTGCAGTTATAAAAACATTTCTCTTCATTGACTATGTATTTTTTGCTCTGTAAGCTTCAGGTCATTTTTTTTTTTTTTTTTTTTTTTCCGTCTGTAGCGTCTTAATGAGCAAATCTGTTCTCCTTTTTGATAGGTTTTGAGGTAATTCTGTGTGTTTTTGCACATTATGAGTTGTCCAAGGAATGGACAGTGCTACTTTATTACCACTCTGAATTATACTTTTATGAAAATAAAATAAAGTAAGATTTGGTCACCTAATTGACGACTGTGCATTACCATTCTAGGGAGATGCAAAAGAAAAATATGTATTCTTTGTCTTGTTCCTATGCCCTTTTTGGAGCTCCTTAGGTAATCTAATTAGAAGAAGAGTTTGGGAAGCTATTAGTTTAAAATATATCTTCATATAATGAGAAAAATACATTTGAAAAAAATGCAACAAAATCATGGTTAGGTCCCTCTCTCCTCCATAAGCCCTAAAGGCACTTGCCCTTCCTCCCCTATCACTGAGATTATTCTTCCCATCGCTTGTGCTGACACTACTTCCTCCAGCTTCTCTTTTAGTTGGAGGAATTCTTCATGATTCTGACCCTTGATATTTCTTTTCTTTGTAATGTCTACTGTTGGCTGAATAGCTACATATGGTCTTGGGATGTCATTGATCACCTCTAGGCTGATGGTTTGGAATTTAAAACAATAAAGATGGTACCAAGCGTTTATGTACCAGGGCAGAGGTCTTTACTCAGTGGAAACAGCAAACTGTCCTTCTTCTGAATTCTTCTACCCTTTTATTTCCTTGTAGAAATGGACAAGTCTATTTTAAAATTCCACATTTCTTTAATCCTAGAACACTTGAAAATCTATACTTGTTAATTTGTGTTCCCAGAGCAGATCACAGGGCAGCACGATGCTTCAAGAATTCATATAAGGTTAACTTAAAGAAAGACAAATGAAATCATAAGTAATTAATTTATTGACATAATATTTGAATTCCTTATTCCTAGATCAGATAATGAGACTTCCAGAGTTGGGACAAGGTTCATTGCCATAAGATTCTGAGATTTAAAAAAAATAATGATGAGATCACTAAAGGACATCTGAAACTGACAATGCATCCACATTGTGGTGAAACCTCTGGATAATATCTATCTAGTGGGCTTTCTAAAACATAGATCTGAAAATGTCATTCAGTAAAATGTAAGCACTACAAGGGCAGGGAACTTGCACTAATGTATCCTGTGTACCACGAACAGCACCCAGCACATAATAGATCCTTAATAAACATTTGTTGAAAAGTGAATAAATCCCCTGGCTTAAAAATCCCCTTGCAATAGGCTAAGCCCACACTGAACAGCATAGCATGCAAGACACATTCAAATTTTTCTCAACTAATTTGGCAGTGTTATCTCCCTGTACATCATTCCATAATCCCACATAATCCCAACTAATTTGCAAAGACAATTCATATTTCTCCAAAGTTGCCTTTTTTAAAAAAATATAGATCTTTGTGGGAAACATATTGTGTTGAATTCACTATGTATTTTTTCAAGAAATGAGCTTTACACTCCTTTCTAACTGGGTATATAACCGTGAAGATGATATCACTCCTTGCCTTTGAGGTGTTTATAGTTTATGAGAGAATAGAGACATGTAAAATAGAAACAACTATAAGGAAACACACAAATGTGCATGTACACACTCATACATTCACACACACACACATATGCACACACACATATGCAGGAACACACATACACATACACACCCATACACACATGTGCATACATATACATGCACACACACATACACACATGTACACACACACATGCACACACATGGCAGAAAAGGGGCCATAAAGAAAGAGCAACATAATGGACTGTAATGTCTAAGAAATGCTTCCTTGAGGAAGTCACAAAACCAGAAAAATGGAGAATCCTTTTGTACATAGATACAGAAGTAGAGCTAGCTACACAATTTGTGGGATCCAGCCAAATAAAAATGCAGGTCCCCTTGCTCAAAAAGAAGAAAAAATTTCTAACTATACAAAGTTCTTTTCTGTCTTCCACACTCTTTTTTTTTTTTTTTTTTGTCTCTCAAAGTATCTTTTTTTTTCTTTTTTTTTTTTATTATACTTTAAGTTCTAGGGTACATGTGCACAATGTACAGGTTTGTTACATATGTATACATGTGCCACATTAGTGTGCTGCACCCATTAACTCGGCATTTACATTAGATATATCTCCTAATGCTATCACTCCTCGTCCTCCCACCCCAGGACAGACCCCAGTGTGTGACGTTCCCCTTCCTGTGTCCCAGTGTTCTCATTGTTCAATTCCCACCTATGAGTGAGAACATGCGGTGTTTGGTTTTTTTGTCCTTGTGATAGTTTGCTGAAAATGATGGGTTCCAGCTTCATCCATGTCCCTACAAAAGACATGAACTCATCCTTCTTTATGGATGCATAGTATTCCATGGTGAATATGTGCCACATTTTCTTAATCCACTTTATCATTGATGGACTTCTGGGTTGGTTCCAAGTCTTTGCTATTGGGAATAGTGCCACAGTAAACATACGTGTGCATGTGTCTTTATAGCAGCATGATTTATAATCCTTTGGGTATATACCCAGTAATGAGATGGCTGGATCAAATGGTATTTCTAGTTCTAGATTCATGAGGAATCGCTACACTGTCTTCCACAATGGTTGAACTAGTTTACAGTCCCATCATAGTGTAAAAGTGTTCCTATTTCTCCACATCCTCTCAGCACCTGTTGTTTCCTGACTTTTTAATGATCGCCATTCTAACTGGTGTGAGATGGTATCTCACTGTGGTTTTGATTTGCATTTCTCTGATGGCCAGTGATGATGAGCATTTTCTCATGTATCTGATGGCTGCCTAAATGTCTTCTTTTGAGAAGTGTCTATTCATATCCTTCGCCCACATTTTGATGGGGTTGTTTTTTTCATGTAAGTTTGTTTGAGTTCTTTGTATATTCTGGACATTAGCCCTTTGTCAGATAAGCAGATTGCAAAAAATTTCTCCCATTCTGTAGGTTGCCTGTTCACTCTGATGGTAGTTTCTTTTGCTGTGCAGAAGCTCTTTAGTTTAATTAGATCCCATTTGTAAATTTTGGCTTTTGTTGCCATTGCTTTTGGTGTTTTAGACATGAAGTCCTTGCCCATGCCTATGTCCTGAATGGTATTGTCTAGGTGTTCTACTAGGGTGTTTATGGTTTTAGGTCTAACATTTAAGTCTTTAATCCATCTTGAATTAATTTTTATATAAGGTGTAAGGAAGGGATCCAGTTTCAACTTTCTACATATGGCTAGCCAGTTTTCCCAGCACCATTTATTAAATAGGGAATCCTTTTACCATTTCTTGTTTTTGTCAGGTTTGTCAAAGATCAGATGGTTGTAGATGTGTAGTATTATTTCTGGGGACTCTGCTCTGTTCCATTGGTCTATATCTCTGTTTTGGCACCAGTACCATGCTGTTTTGGTTACTGTAGCCTTGTAGTATAGTTTGAAGTCAGGTAGCACAATGCCTCCAGCTTTGTTCTTTTGGCTTAGGATTGTCTTGGCAATGTGGGCTCTTTTTCAGTTCCATATGAACTTTAAAGTAGTTTTTCCAGTTCAATGAAGAAAGTCATTGGTAGCTTGATGGGGATGGCATTGAATCTATAAATTACCTTGGGCAGTATGGCCATTTTCACAATATTCATTCTTCCTATCCATGAGCATGGAATGTACTTCCATTTGTTTGTGTCCTCTTTTATTTCATTGAGCAGTGGTTTATAGTTCTCCTTGAAGAGGTCCTTCACATCCCTTATAAGTTGGATTCCTAGGTATTTTATTCTCTTTGAAGCAATTGTGAATAAGAGTTCACTCATGATTTGGCTCTCTGTTTGTCTGTTATTGGTGTATAAGAATGCTTGTGATTTTTGCACATTGATTTTGTATCCTGAGACTTTGCTGAAGTTGCTCATCAGCTTAAGGAGATTTGGGGCTGAGATGATGGGGTTTTCTAAATATACAATCATGTCATCTGCAAACAGGGACAATTTGACTTCCTTTTTTCCTAATTGAATACCCTTTATTTCTTTCTCCTGCCTGATTGCCCTGACCAGAACTTCTAATACTATGTTGAATAGGAGTGGTGAGAGAGGGCATCCCTGTCTTCTGCCAGTTTTCGAAGGAAATGCTTCCAGTTTTTGCCCATTCTGTATGATATTGGCTGTGGGTTTGTCATAAATAGCTCTTATTATTTTGAGATATGTCCCATCAATACCGAATTTATTGAGAGTTTTTAGCATGAAGGGCTGTTGAATTTTGTCAAAGGCCTTTTCTGCATCTATTGAGATAATCATGTGGTTTTTGTCTTTGGTTCCATTTATATGATAGATTATGTTTATTTATATGCTTATGTTGAACCAGCCTTGCATTCCAGGGAGGAAGGCCAGTTGACCATGGTGGATAAGGTTACTGATGTGCTGCTGGATTTGGTTTGCCAGTATTTTATTGAGGATTTTTGCATCAATATTCATCAAGGATATTGGTCTAAAAAATTCTCTTTTTTGTTGTGTCTCTGCCAGGCTTTGGTATGAGGATGATGCCTGCCTCATAAAATGAGTTAGGGAGGATTCCCTCTTTTTCTATTAATTGGAATAGTTTCAGAAGGAATGGTACCAGCTCCTCTTTCTACCTCTGGTAGAATTTGGCTATGACTCCGTCTGGTCCTGGATTTTTTTGGTTGGTAGACTATTAATTATTGCCTTTTTTTCAGAGCCTGTTATTGGTCTATTCAGGGATTCAACTTCTTCCTAGTTTAGTATTGGGAGCGTGTATGTGTCCAAGAATTTGTCCATTTCTTCTAGATTTTCTATTTGAGTAGAGGTGTTTATAGTATTCTCTGATGATAGTTTGTATTTCTGTGGGATCGGTGGAGATATCCCCTTTTTCATTTTTTATTGTGTCTATTTGATTCATCTCTCTTTTCTTCTTTATTAGTCTTGCTAGCAGTCTATCAATTTTGTTGATCTTTTTAAAAAACCAGCTTCTAGATTCATTGATTTTTTAAAGGGTTTTTTGTGTCTCTATCTCCTTGAGTTCCTCTCTGATATTAGTTATTTCTTGCCTTCTGCTAGCTTTTGAATGTGTTTGCTCTTGCTTCTCCAGTTCTTTTAATTGTGATGTTAGGGTGTCAATTTTAGATCTTTCCTGCTTTCTCTTGTGGGCATTTAGTGCTCTAAATTTCCGTCTACATACTGCTTTAAATGTGTCCCAGAGATTCTGGTATGTTGTATCTTTGTTCTCATTGGTTTCAAAGAACATCTTTATTTCTGCCTTCATTTTGTTATGTACCCAGTAGTCATTTAGGAGCAGGTTGTTCAGTTTCCATGTAGTCGAGCGGTTTTGAGTTTCTTAATCCTAAGTTCTAGTTTGATTGTGCTGTGGTCTGAGAGACAGTTGGTTATAATTTCTGTTCTTTTACATTTGCTGAAGAGTGCTTTACTTCCAACTATGTGGTCAATTTTGGAATAAGTGTAATGTGGTGCTGAGAAGAATGTATATTCTGTTGATTTGGGGTACAGAGTTCTGTAGATGTCTATTAGGTGCTCTTGGTGCAGAGCTGAGTTCAATTCCTGGATATCCTTTTTAACTTTCTGTCTTGTTTATCTGTCTAATGTTGACAGTTGGGTGTTGAAGTCTCCCATTATTATTGTATGAGAGTCTAAGTCTCTTTTTAAGTCTCTAAGGACTTGCTTTATGAATCTGGGTGCTCCTGTATTGGGTGCATATATATTTAGCATAGTTAGCTCTTCCTGTTGGATTGATCCCTTTACCATTATGTAATGGTCCTCTTTGTCTCTTTTGATCTTTGTTGGTTTAAAGTCTCTTTTATCAGAGACTAGGATTTCCACCCCTGCTTTTTTTGTTTTCCATTTGCTTGGTAGATTCAACTTTATTGAATCCATCCCTTTATTTTGAACCTATGTGTGTCTCTGCACATGAGATGGGTCTCCTGAATGTAGCACACTGATGGGTCTTGACTCTTTGTCCAATTTGCCAGTCTCTTTTAATTGGACCATTTAGTCCATTTACATTTAAGGTTAATATTGTTATGTGTGAATTTGATCCTGTCATTATGATGTTAGCTGGTTATTTTGCTCATTAGTTGATGCAGTTTCTTTCTAGCATCGATGGTCTTTACAATTTGCCATATTTTTGCAGTGGCTGGTACTGGTTGTTCCTTTCCATGTTTAGTGCTTCCTTCAGGAGTTCTTGTAGGGCAGGCATGGTGGTGACAAGATCTCTTAGCATTTGCTTGTCTGTAAAAGATTTTATTTCTTCTTCACTTATGAAACTTAGTTTGGTTGGATATGAGATTCTGGGTTGAAAATTCTTTTATTTAAGAATGTTGAATATCAGCCCCCACTCTCTTCTGGCTTGTAGAGTTTCTGCTGAGAGATCCGCTGTTAGTTGGAGGGGCTACCCTTTGTGGGTAACATGACTTTTCTCTCTGGCTGCCCTTAACATTTTTTCCTTCATTTCAACTTTGGTGAATCTGACAGTTATGTGTCTTGCAGTTGCTCTTCTTGAGGAATATCTTTGTGGTGTTCTCTGTATTTCTTGAATTTGAATGTTGGCCTGCCTTGCTAGGTTGGGTACATTCTCCTGGATAATATCCTGAAGAGTGTTTTCCAAGTTGGTTCCATTCTCCCCGTCACTTTCAGGTACACCAATCAGACGTAGATTTGGTCTTTTCACGTAGTCCCATATTTCTTGGAGGCTTTGTTCATTTCTTTTTACCCTTTTTTCTCTAAACTTCTCTTCTCATTTCATTTCATTCATTTGATCTTCAATCACTGATACCCTTTCTTCCAGTTGATTGAATAGGCTACTGAAGCTTGTGCATTTGTTATGTAGTTCTTGTCCAGTTGTTTTCAGCTCCATCAGGTCATTTAAGGACTTCTCTACACTGGTTATTCTAGTTAGCTATTCATCTAATCTTTTTTCAGGGTTTTTAGGTTCTTTGTGATGGGTTTGAACTTCCTCCTTTAGCTTGGAGAAGTTTGATCATCTGAAGCCTTCTTCTCTCAACCATCAAAGTCATTGTCTGTCCAGCTTTGTTCCGTTGCTGGTGGGGAGCTGTGTTCCTTTGAAGGGGGAGAGGTGCTCTGAATTTTAGAATTTTCAGCTTTTCTGCTCTGCTTTTCCCCATCTTTGTGGCTTTATCTACCTTTGGTCTTTGATGATGGTGACATACAGATGGGGGTTTTGGTGTGGATGTCCTTTCTGTTTGTTAGTTTTCCCTCTAACAATCAGGACCCTCAGCTGCAGGTCTGTTGGAGTTTGCTTAAGGTCCACTCCAGACCCTGTTTGCTTGGGTATCTGCAGCGGAGGCTGCAGAACAGTGAATATTGCTGAACAGCAAATGTTGCTGCCTGATCCTTCCTCTGGAAGCTTTATCTCAGAGGGGTACCCAGCCGTGTGGGGTGTCAGTCTGCCCCTACTTGGGGGTACCTCCCAATTAGGCTACTTGGGGGTCAGGGATCCACTTGAGGGGGCAGTCTGTCTGTTTTCAGATCTCAAACTCCATGCTGGGACAACCACTACTTTCTTCAAAGCTGTCAGACAGGGTCATTTAAGTCTGCAGTGATTTCTGCTGCCTTTTGTTTGTCTATGCCCTGCCCCCAGAGGTGGAGTCTACAGAGGCAAGTGGGCCTGTTTGAGCTGTGGTGGGCTACACCCAGTTCGAGCTTCCCAGCTGTTTTGTTTACCTACTCAAGTCTCAGCAATGGTGGGCGTCCCTCTCCCAGCCTCACTGTCATCTTGCAGTTCAATCTCAGATTGCTGTGCTAGCAATGAGTGAGGCTCCATGGGTGTGGAACCCTCTGAGCCAGGTGCGGGATATAATCTCTTGGTGTGCCATTTGCTAAGACCATTGGAAAAGCGCAGTATTTGGGTGGGAGTGACCCAATTTTCCAGGTGTCATCTGTCACAGCTTCCCTTGGCTAGGAAATGGAATTCCCTGACCCCTTGTGCTTCCCGGGTGAGGTGATTCCTCACCCTGCTTCAGCTCACGCTCGGTGGGCTGCACCCACTGTCCTGCACCCACTCTCCGACAAGCCCCAGTGAGATGAACCCAGTACCTCAGTTGGAAATGCAGAAATCACCCATATTCTGCGTTGCTCACTCTGGGAGCTGTAGACTGGAGCAACTGTTCCTATTCATCCATCTTGGAACCACACCCCTGCAGTTTCTTTCTCAACTTGGTTTGTTGTAGTATTTTTATTTACTATGTAATGTCAGAAAAATTAACATTTTTAATTATTAGCATATATTATTTCATCTTCATGTTGTACAAGTTTAACTGTAAATATAAGAACATTTAATTCACAAAAATGTCATCAAAATTACACAATTTGTATTCCATCATTGGTACATGTATGTGTATTTAGCTTTTCCGGTGTAAATACTGTTTAAAGCTAACTCAGTGGTTTTTATTTCACTTCTTGAAAAATGCACATCCTACCAGCACTCTCTACCTTCAACTTACTGATGAGTAACAAAGAAAAGTAAATATGTTATTCTATTTTTCTCTTTCCTCTACACCATCATTTCTAGTAAGTTCTACTTCTAAAGGAAACTGGGGCCTCTCAGGGTTCCTTGTACCCCTTCTCAGTCACAGATGTGCTGCTTTTCTACACACTTGGAGTCTTGCTGAATCCCTATGCATCCTGTCCATCAGAACACTGTGCCCATGAAGCCTCAGAATGACCCCATATGCCTATGGGGCCTCACAGACATGCATGTTACACATACCTCCTCGGCTCACATGAATACTCCATTGTTCCTTCAAATTTCCCTTTCAAAACACAAGCTCAAAGATACAATTATTTAAAATTTCATAACGGGTGACTGTAGAGAATTAAACAAAGGTTGGCTTCCTTCTGAATGTAGGACCCATTGCTAATGCACCATTGCCGCCAGCTCTGACACGAAGCAAAAGAGAGTAGGGCACATTGGGGAAAGTTGCTTCATCTAGGATGGTTAGAGCACTCAGCGTAAGAATAGTTCTGTGAGACATGAGATGAAAAGTATCTTGAGACGTGCTACCAAGTCACTAATGGCATCTAGGACTTTCTTTAGCCCTAGATACACTTTCCTGTAGAATTTTAAAATTTTGATTGTTTTCTCTTTGAAAGATTTATTCTAACTTCTATGGGAATATGCTATCCTGCTTTCCACCTTAACCTCCTGAAATGTTTGTTGACCTATATTCCCCCCAGGCAATCTCAGTCACTTGTTATTTCTATTATGATCAAACCTAGATAGTCAGCTCAGATTTCATGCTAAAGCACCAATGCTTCAGACCACCTACTGGACATGTCTCACAAGTATCTCAAATCATCTGTCTTTACCAGACCATCCCCTTCCCAGGGTGCCCTTTCTCAGGATCCAGTTCTTTACTCTTGAAATCTAAGAATCTGTTCTTTTCTTTCTTTCTTTTTTTTTTTTTTTTTAAATCACTCTATTGAACTGCTGGCACAGTCAAAATAATCTTTAAATGTCTACATGTGTCATCTCAATTTCTACCTCCCCAGTTTAAGTCTAGGTTGTATTGTCTTTTGTTTTTATCTGGAACCTTCTTTCTTCCTTCAATTCATGCTTTACACAGGGGTTAGAGGGTCATTATAAAGCCAAATCTGATCACATCGCTCACCTCTTAAAATTTCTTTAATGTCTTGCAAGGTCCTAAGATGAAATCCAAATTTCACAAACTGGTTAAAAGACCAGCATTATCCAGGCTTGAAAAACATTTTCAGTCTCAGTTTTTCTCACCTTGATAGGTTGGGAACTAGGCTCTCCTGCTGTAAGTTCAGCAAGAGACTCAAATATTTGTGTTTTAGTTTACTCTTCTATAAAATCAAGGTAACTTACATAATTTTTCATAGGGTTGTTAGGAGGAGCGAAAGAGCTAATATATGCCAAGCATATAAAATATTAAGCACCATTTCAGTATAAGTTATTGAATTAGTCAGTTATTTCTAGGTAATAAATAAACCCAAAATCTCAATGGCAAACAGCAATAAGCAATTATTCGCCACTCACAGGTATGAAGGTTGGCAGGTGGTTTGATTTGGCTGTGGAACACCTGCTATTGGATCCAGCCCACAGATCCAGCCCACGTGCTCAGTCTGGAACCCAGACTGTAGATACAGTGTTTACCTAAGCATATTCTTCTCCTAACAAAGGTGGGAAGCTTCTAGGTAGATGAGTGTAAATACAGGATGCTTGTACATATTAGGCTCAGGATTGTCACTGGGTCATTTCTATTCTTTACATTGAGCAAGGCAAGGCCAGGGCCACAGCATGGTAAGTATAACATAGTATTGAGATTGGGGGAGTGGTGGAGTCAGCAGTTCCTGAAAAACTATCTAATTTGCCACTGTAATTGTTGCACATTCCTATTTCCCAGGGCTTATACTCCAGCTATACTCTATATAATTTATGAAATTTATTAAAATTATCCATGAAGTACTTTACATGGGAAATATCCAACACGCTGCCTGGAGAAGTGTCTCTACTTTCCCCATTTAGCCAAGTGTCTTATTGATGGATTTGGATAGATGATTAGATACAGATACCGGTATTAAGAACTGTGCCTGCCTTGAACAGAGTAGGCTCCCAAGAGATATTGGTAGAATAAATGAAAATTAATGATTTCTGGAAATATGTGTTTGTGACATTTAAAGACAGATGAGTAACAGAGACTTGGTATAATGTGAAACCAGGCTGCACTGAGATAGTATCTGAGTAACAGACGAGAGACCCCACAGCAGAAAGTAAGGTAATAGCAGACACTGTGGAACACTTCAAAGCCACATTACTGTGGTTGACATTAAGATAAATCTCTAAAAACATCAGAAGCCTCTCCAGGTTCTATTATTAAGGCTGATGCACACTGAGATGCAACACAGCCCATAGGGTGCTAACAAAGGAATAAGAGACATTGAAAACCAGGCCATATCAAGATGGATTTTTATTATAGAAAGTTGAACATAAAATACAAACCATAGCTCAAAGGGGCTCAATATAGTCAAGCCCCAAACTAGTGGTGGCGAGGGATAATAGAAGGGCAAGAAAATAAGATTGAGATCAAAGCAGGTCACAAGCAAGTCAGGGTGTCAATGTGAGTACATCACATAACAGTAAGTGCAAGAACCATAAGAGAATGCTAGAGGCCAAGTCCCTTCCATCCACAGGGATGTAATATAACTGATAGGATGGCATCAAGAGAAGGCCTGAGAGCCATAGGAATTAAGTTCAGACAGGAAACAAGAGGGTAACAACTTCCTAACATTTCTGCCATTTATTGTGAGTCCGTGATGTGCCAGGCAATGACAAAAGGACTTTGCATGTATTATCCTACAGTAGTCACATAACAGCCCCCATGAAGTGCACGTTCTTTGTTCCCACCATGTTACAGATGAGATATACAGGCTCAGAGGGTTTCAGAAATGTTACAGTTCTATGCCTAGGAGTAGTGCAGCTGGGGGTAGATTAAGATATCTGAATCCTGTTGGTGCTGGCGATAAAAATGCCCCAGTAATGCATTCACTTGGCAATGTCCGTGGAAGGATCTCATGACTTGGTGGGCATGTGTGTGTCTAGGTCCCATCCACAAGCTACCAGTAGGATAACTCCACTTATTTTAACTCATCCGTAGTGAATCTTATATCTATACTTTTATTTTCCACCCGAGCTTTGGGAGGGGTGTCCTGAACTGGCTAACTGAAAATGTTTGGAACCCACCATTAAGAGACATTTAGGCAAAGTAATTTCTAATTCTGACACGAGCCATCTTTGCTGTTAGGTAAGTAATGTGCTCAACCCCATGAGTGGTAGTCAAATAACTTTTTTTCCCCTCCACTGGATGTGATGTCAGTGGAATTCGAAAAAGATACATTGTTGATCTCTATAAGAAATGTGTGAGTTTGCTGATATGCTGCTCCCTTAAAAAACTACCAAGAGAAAATTATCTGTTTATTATTCATGTGTATCTTTTCAATTCACTTGACCCCATTTTATATTACCAGAATCTCAGACATCAGTTAATGACTGAGTAGTATATTCCTAATGTGATCTTTCAGGATAATTAGTCTCTGTATTTTTCCTACAACAGTGTTCTAATATGAAAAGTTGATTTTGTTGGGTTTTAAAAATACAAAAGGTTAAAGACATAAACTGTAAATTATCTATAAAAGGTAAAAGTCTGAGTGATGCTCTAATTAAAAATAGCCTATTGGGTCTGAATATCTTTTTTCACTTCAGAATCTTTTTTTTCCTTCTTCAGACAACTCTGTTTTGCCAGTATTAAGTAGTAGTAATAATAATATTATTATTATAATAAAGAGAATGTCAGCATGTAATTGTGAAATACCTGATGCAGACTATCATTTGAAATTAACTGCCCCAGGGACCTCAAGCAATTTAACTGAGCTACTGTTGATATTGAAAATTCGACCTTTTTACTAGTGATTGACAACCTGATTCTAGAGAGTGTAAAATGTGTAGATTCCATTGCAAATTGCATTACCTCAATTCTTCAAGGGACAGGGAAAAAGAAAGTAAGGCCTCTGTAGTTTCATGGTACAGTGGATAATAAGAAATTCCACTTTATATATCCCCCAATCTGAAAGGAAGTAGGTCCTCAAATTCAATGCTCCCATTGCTGTGTGCTGTGTGGTTGAGGTGGTGTGTATCCTTAGGATTTATCCCAACTTCTAGAGGACATGGGCAGGAAAAACTCCCTTTAAATCTCCAAGTTTGTCAATTCTTGAGAACTTAGCCCAACTTTCTTTTCTTTTCCTTTCCTTTCCTTTCTTTTTCTTTTCTTTCTTTCTTCTTTTTCTTTATTCTGGAAACCTTTCATAATAAGCCAACTTACACATGATCCCTGTATTTTCTCAAAACCTTTTGTATCTATGTATTCCTCTATGCATCAGTCAGGGCTCAACCAGAGAAGAAGAGCCAGTAGGATCTACAAACCGGACTTGTTACAAATAACTGGCTCATGCAGTTGTAAGCTACATAGACTCTGACTGCGTCTCCATGCCTGATGTTGGAATATGAAGCCCATGAGGTAGGAAATTAAGAAGGGAATATTAGGAGCAGCCTGTAACTCAAGAAAGATGAGCTGGAATTTCACAAGGACAGACTGAGTCCTTTGCCTGTTCTTGTTGTCTCTGACCCTGGTGAATGGGTTTCCTACAAAAACTAGGGCCCTTTGTCACAGAGCTGAACACACACACATTTGACTCAGGAACCCTAAAAACTACAGTAGAGATCAGGGAACATAAAGAAATTGTAGGATCAGAGGCTGCTTCATGTCAACGAGGTGAGTCAGCAGATCGGGAACAACGTGTGTCAGCTATAAAACCACTAATGCCTTTCTTCTGCCCTCCAAATCCTGCAGGCATCTTCCTTGTGCTGCATTCTTACAGAAGCATACAAAGATGAGAATTCTCTAAATGTAGGTCAGTCTAGTCAGATGGGCACATTACAAGACCATTTTGTTGTGTCCAGAAAGTTCTCCAAAACACAGTGGCTTAAAATTATAAAATAATAGTAGTAACTGACACATATTATCATTTTTCTGGACTTTATGGGTTAGTGGTCTATTCTGGTTTGAGATAGCTTCTCTGGAGCTGGATTATCTACGATGTTCTTACACGCCTTGGGTCTATGCTGAAGTGGTGGTCAGATGGGGCATAAAAAATAAACCTGCAAGAATTCTTGAACTTTATGATGAGTTTATGGTTAATAGTGGTATTTTTGCAGTGAATCTGTAGAATAGAGAAAATGAATAAATCTACTGATGCTCTTGGAACCAGGTTTCTAACTCTGGGAAAAAAAGATATACAAATAAGGGAGAAAAAAAAGATATACAAATAAGGGAGGGGAAAATGTGTGGAAGAATGCACTTGTTTAGATTTGATTTGAAACTCTAGGACATCTCTGTAGCAATAGGCCTACTGAGCACCCACGTGCTTTCTAATTATATAATTAGAATGTAATATAATTATTATATTGATTTCTAATTATTTACCATGAAAATGAATGAGAACATTTTAGAGAAATGGGTGATTTCAGATTTGTGGTAGGAAATAATATGAGATAAGCCTAGGACATGTTGTGCCAGAAAGTACAGAAGCTATTGAAAACTAATAGAAACATGTCAAGTAGATCGAAACTACTTTGAAATTCAAACCCCAGTCTAATATAAAACAATTTAAAAATTAATAATGATAATCATAATGCAGTTATAATTAAAATATTATACTATATTAAATTTTAAAACCTAGAAATTCATACACATACTTAAGCAATAGGATAAGGGTTAGGAAAAGGGAATCTCATCTTCACAAGAGAATGACAGCTTGTAAATGAAGAAAGAGTCATAGAATTGGAAAATCATCTCACACTGATTATATAACAGCACTCTGTGAGGATGCATGCTCTTTTGTTTCAGAAACTGATTTATCTAAGTAATGCAAGTAGCCGAAATGTATTGGATTTTGAACCAGAAGACTGTTGTACAAGGGAGAGTTTTGCAAATTATTGGCTCTATAAATTTAAACTGGTTAGATTAATTTCTATGCGCTCAGTTACCATAGCTACATTCAATCACTAGTAATACTTATCTCATCATTGCTAGCTGTTTTAAATGAGATGATGAATGTAAAGTAATAGATAAATATAACCTATTATTTATAAGGACCACAAGCATCAGATTAAGAGACTATAAACGAAGCATTAGTCCATGAATAAAGCTTCACAATAACTTGAGTACCCAGGAGAGATCAGTACAGAGTAATTAGAAGTGTTTTGTTCCTTTATTCTCCAATGTCCCTTGATTTTCCCTTTTCTTCATTTCCTGATTCACTTTTATAGACAACCCTGAATTGTATGGCATTATGAAATGTATACCATTAGAAAAAATCGGTCTGAGAACACACATAGGCAGTTCTTTCTTTTTCTTCTTCACTATGGCAATTTCTACTTAGGCAGTGAGAATTACATTACTGGGGAAGATTCTGCTGATATCAGGCTTTCTACACAGGCAAGGTGGCATTGTGCAAATCACTAGTCTCTTGCAGCCACCCAGAAGGTCCTGATTGCCAACAGTGATAAATGAACCCATATCAAGCCTTCCATGCTTGTTTCAAAGAGCCAAGCATTTCTATTTTTCTCTTGGCCAATGTTTGTTTCTGGCAAGGAAATGCAGTGACAGAGGTTTTTATCTTTTTTCAGTGAAACTTATGTTGAGATTTAACTTTTTGTTTTGTTTTTATTGATACATAATAGATGTATGCATTTTGGAAAGGACATGTGATAATATAATACACCCACATAATCAAATCAGGGAAATAGAGATATTCGTCACCTTAAATATTTATTTTTCTAAGCTAGGAACATTTGAATTCTTCTCTTCTAGTTATTTTGAAATGTACAATAGATTTCTGTTTACTATAGTTGCCTTATCTTGCTATGTGCTTTCCCTTGCAATTTATTTATTTCTGACACTTGCTTGTGGTTCAGAAACATATATAGTCACTTCAACATCAATATTAGAAATTTTGAGGATCAACAACATTCCAGCAACTAGAGAGAATGCAATTAGAGGGAAAAGGTGTCTTTGTTATGCCTCAATATTTCAATAATAAAGAAGAGAACAAAACAACTGAGTCCAATCTGTTCCCCTCCAGTGGTATAATATATAATTGTATTTCAGGGGAACACATTACAACCATACACACTGAGCTGTTGAAAATTAATCTTCTTATTGCTGGGACTATTTACAACAAACAAATAATTTTTAAACGCTGATGTTCTATTTGAAAATTTATCTCGATTTTATCAAAACTGACCTATATAGGAGCTCTTATGAAAGATGAATCAAGGAGATACTCATGTTAACTTTGGTGACTTCCATTGGCTTGGAAGGTGACAGAGAGTTCTCTGCCTCAAAGGCATTTTCCACAAATACTCTTAAAAGGCTCATCTTTTTAAAAACACTGATTTTGTTGTACAATTTAATTCAGATTTCAGCTGGCCCTTCTTGCTTTCCCATTTCATGCTAAAGTAACCTACTTGTTGCTCCGGCTTAGCTATTGAAATATATCACTACAGACAACTCCTATTAAGTTAGTCATTGCTGTTAGACTGATATGTCAACTCGGCTTCTATTTATAAACATCGTATTTATAAAGTCTGCTTTACCTATAATAAACCCCAACCTACTATATGTCAAATGTTATACATTAATAATTTTAATGTCTATAATGACTCTACAAAATAGCTGCTATTACTAGGTTTTGTATACGTGAGAAAGCAGAGCTAACCCCTGGCAAAGCGGGGGTTGAAACCCCAGCTGACTATCCTGTAGGATTGCATGCTACCCACTGCAGTGCTCCTTTAGAAAGGTCATCTGCTTCGAGAACAGCCTGGCCAGCATGCTGAAACCCCGTCTCTACTAAAAATACAAAAAAGTACCCAGGTGTGGTGGCTTGCACCTGTAATCCCAACTACTCAGGAGGCTGAAACAGGAGAATTGCTTGAACCCAGGAGGCGGAGGTTGCAGTGGACAGAGATCGCGCCACTGCACTCCAGCCTGGGCGACAGAGCCAGACTCCGCCTCCTCCGTCTAAACCAAAAAAAAAAAAAAAAAAAAAAAAAAAAAAGTAAGAAAGAGAAAGAAAAAAGAATGAAAATTCTGGCTATGCATTTTAGGGGCTGGTGATCCAGGATAAGAAGTTACTTTATACAACTAAGGTGGTTGTCTGTAAAAAGAAAATGATAACAACTTCTTGTCTTCTTTAGGGTATCATGTGAGAATCAAATGAGACAATCTATGTGAAATTGCTTTAAAGAGTTCAAAACCATAGGCTTTAAAATTACCCTTGTCATTAATATGACTTGTATAATTAGCATTATTACCCCTTATGCCTCTGACAACATGATTTTACTGAGAATATATAACACTTTTTCATATTGTTATTATTATACTGTTCATTTACTTCCCTATTATATAATGCATTGATTCATTTAGCATTATGTTTTTTTGAGCTGCCAGCCATGAGATTTTAGATTCTGAATAAATCATAGTCTTTGACTTTGGGTCTGGGAACTGAGAAGGTTGGAGGGGACGGCTATGTTATACAGAAGGAAAGAGAGTACAGCAAATTTGCCAAAAACAATATTCACATTTTGAAAACAAAAAAGTAGCTCTGTACTGACAAGACTATGACTTATGACTGATGGGACAAGAGAGTGGAAAGATAAAACTTGAATTAGACTGCAAAGGGTATTGTATGCCATAATATGGATTTTCAACTTGGACTTGTGAGAAATGTATAATTAAGGAAACCTTTTAAGTAGGTATTGCTGGATAGCAACTTCTCCCTTAAACACATTATTGCACTTCTTTAAGCCTCAAGGTCTTCATCTTTAAAACGGAAATGGTGATACCTCCTCTTCAGAGTTTTTCCAAGAACTAGAGCTAATGCACCTAATGCTTGTGACATCGTGCATATACACACTCAATAAACCCTGGTCACTAATGCCCAGGTAACATAAGACTGTTAATTTCCTTTGAGAAGCTCTAAAATAAATTATTCATATAAAGTCAGTCATGTTTATACTTTTAAAGCTTGTGTTCATACTTGAGCTTCTTGGATGGTAGGTGAATGAGCTTTCCTTTTATCTTAGCTGCTCAGTGCAACTATATATTTTGAAATTATATAAATTATATATAAGACTAACATAACGAAACCCCATCCCTACTAAAAATATAAAAAATTAGCCAGGTATGGTGGTTCAGGTCTGTAGTCCCAGCTTCCCAGGAGGCTGAGGCACGAGAATCACTTGAACCTGGGAGGCAGAGGTTGCAGTGAGCTGAGATCACATCATTGAACTCCAGCCTGGGTGACAGAGTGAGACCCTGTCTAAATAAATACATAAATAAAATTAACACACTGAAGTTCTAAAAGATGAAAAGCAAAAAACTTAAGAGACCCCAAAAAATCAGCATGGTACTAGGTTCCCTGGGTATTTGCTTTGTTGCGTGTATTCCACACTTGAAGCTGAAACAGTCAGTGACCCAGAAACATCAATGGGTGCAGACACACAAAAAAAGGTCCAATAGCCAAAGGATGAGGAAAAGGGCAGCTCAGCAAGACAAAATTTTTTTTCCACAATAACAACTCTACTCCATGCAAACACTACTGAAAATACTGTGGCCCCACCACACTTGTACCAGAAAATGCTGAGTGGAAAGCCTAGGCTTCCACCCTTGTGAGTATATAATTCGTAAATCCCACATTCTGTCTCCTGGATGATGTAACAGAAGGTCAAGTAGAGAGCTCAGGCTTACTTTCGTCTCTTCTGGGTAAGAACCACCCTACCACAGTATCAGAGGAGACCATGTTCTGAGCCTGGACTTCCATCATTATCCAGAAGTAGCAAAGTTCCCTTCTCCCTACCTGTTGGGCTGATGTCAGAGGAGGCCTAGCAGAGTCAGGACTTTTACACCGTCCAGTGCTAGTGCAGCACACGTACGCTTTGTATGTCAGTGGAGGTCATTTCAGGAATAGCAAGGAGGTACTCCTGTCCCTCCAAGTCCTGATAGTATCAGTGAGGGATACTGCAGAGCTACATACACTTTCAACCTCCACCCAGCATTAAAGGAGAGCTTCTCCTTGACTTTGGAGCCAATAAAGGCCAAATGGAAAACTTGGACATCTCCCCCATCTGGCAACACCACCACTTTCCTTATAGGAATGATGTCAGAAGAAGTCAGCTAGAATAAAATATTTAAATTAAGATCCAGAATCTTCTTAGTAAAATGGTAAGGTTTCAATAAAAAATTATTCATCATATCAAGAACCAGAAAAATCTTAACGAGTAAAAAAAGACAATCAACAGATGGCCACATCAATATGACAAACATTTGGAATTATGTAACAAGAATATTCTGAAATAATGAAAAGGATAAAGAAAATAATTGGTGAACTTGAATTGAAAACAATCAAAAGTATCCAATCTGAACATCAAAGAGAAAAAAAAAAGAAAAATATAAACATAGTCTCAGAGCTTTGTGAGATTATAACAAATGATCTTACATTCATGTATTCAGAGAATAAACAGATTGGGAGGGGAGCTTAAAAGGAGTTCAAATGAACAACAGCTGATTTACTAAAGAAATACATCATCATATTTGTGAAGCGGGACAAGCCCCAAACTTGAAACACTCAAAGAAATCCACATCAAGAGACATCATAGACAAACCTCCATAATCTAAACATACAAGGAATGTTGTGGAATCAGTGAAACACAAATGACACTTTACCTATAGGGAAAAATTAAATTACAGAAGATACTCATCGCAAACAAGATAACAATGGAAACCTAAATAAAGTGGCAGAACATTTTATAAGTGTTGAAAAAAGAGAAATGTCAAGTTACAATCCTGCATCTAGCAAAAGTATCCATAAAGAATAAAGGAGAAATTAAGATATACTTAGGTAAAGGAAAACTAAGATGTCATCATCAGACTTAACTATAAAGATTAACTAAAGGAAGTTTTCTAAACAGAAAGAAAAAAGAGAAATCTTCAAACATCAGGAAGAAAGAAGAAATACAGGAAGCAAAAGCATAGGTAAATATAATAGACTTTTCTTTTCCTCTTGGGTTTTTTCTCAGTTATTTTGATGGTGTATGCAAAAATGGTAACGCTGTCTGAGGTAGTTATAAATATTATAGAGAAAATATTTTCGAGGATTGCATTATAAACAGGGGAGAATAGACGGACATTAATACAGATAGTGCTGTATTTTAATACCTCACTTGAAATGGTAAAATGTCAACATGAGCATGCCAATACATTGTGCATATATAATTTAATAACTAGGATAACCATTAAAAAAACTACACACTAAAAAATAAAAACTTTGACATTCTGGTAAATTAAACATAGCCACAGATTCCTTGCAGTTTCTCTCCTAAAGAGGTAGAATCCGTGTTCTCAATCCTTATATCTGAACTGTCCTTATTTGTGGCATGTTTAATCAATAGAATAAGCTGGAAATCGCATTGTGTGAACTCAGTAGCCAAGGCCTCTAGAGCTTCCATTTTTGCCCTCTTGGAATGCTGCCAAGGGACCACCATGTGGAGAAACCCAGGATGAAAGGTCACATGGAGAGAGAGGCCAGCCGCCCAGCAGTCCTAGCTGAGCTGAGGCTGCAGCCAACCCGTCACCTGCTGGCAACTGCTGGAATAAACACAGTAAGGCCAGCAGAGAAATCACCCAGTCTGCTCATAGAAGACTGAGAAATAATAACTGAGAAGCAATAAAATGTAGTTGCTTTTAAAAAATACTATACAAAAGGATGTACTCAAAAACACCATCAACAAATCAAAATAAAATTTATTTTTAAAAGTTCAAGTAAACCAAAGGATGACAAAGAAAGAAAAAAAGAAAGCCACCTAGCTCAGAAAAAATAAAAACAAAAATGATGAACTAAACCCTAACATATAAACCTGTATAAAAATGTAAGCAATCTCAATCATTTTATATTAATGAGGTTTGAATGATATTTTGGCCATGCATAGTTAAATAAAAGGTAGTATTAACTTAAATATATTAGTAAATATATTTAATTAATATATAAAAATTATTATATAAAATGACCAAGGGAGTTAAGTCCACAGATATAAGACTCATTCAATATTTGAAAACAGAAAGATAACAAGATCATATCAACTGATACAGAAAAAGATTTGACAACATTCAATATCCTTTTCTGAAAGTATTTCTCAGAAAAATGGGTTTAACGGTGAACCACCTCAGCCTGATAAGGTACATCTACATAAAAAAGAAAGATAACACATTTAATAGTGAAAAAAATGTTTCTTCCTAAGATCACGGACCAGGAAAAGACATTTTCTTTTTTCTCTCTTATTCAACATAATACTGAAAGTTCTAGCCAATATAAGACAAGAAAGGAAAATCAAAGGCATACAGTTGAAAGCAGTAAAATTGTTTCTATTTGCAGATAACATGATTGTGCACATAAAAAATACCAAGCAACATCGAAAATGACTTGTAGAATTAATAAGGGAATTCAATGATTTAACAGGATATGGGATCAACGTACAAAAACCAAGGTATTTATATATGCTAGCAATGAATACCTGGACACCAAAATTGAAAATACAATGCCATTTAAAATCACTAGAAAAATGAAATACTTAGATAGAAATCTAGTAACACATATTTAGAACTTGTATGTTAAAAACTACAAAAGGCATGTAAATAAATAAATATAGATCTAAAGAAATGAAGACTGACCGTTTTAACGGCTTGGAAGACATAACATAATAAAGATTTCAATTTTTCTTCAATTGATATATAGGTTTAACACACTTCCTGTTGAAATGCAAGCAAGACTCTGTAAATATGGACAAGATTATCCTAAAATTTATATGAATGGCAAAGAAATGAGAAGACTCGTAACAATTCTGAAAAAGAACACAGTGGGGGCAAAAATCTACCAGGTTTCAGGATTTATTACATAGCTAGTAATCCAAACTGTTGGTACTGGCAGGAGGATAGACATATAGACCAACTGAACAGAAGACAGAATCCAGGAACAAACCCTTACACATGTGTCCAGCTGAATTTTGAAAATATGCAAAATTAATACAATGTAGGAAGCATAGTCTTTTTAACAAATGGTGCTGGACCACCTGGAAGAAAAAAATACCCTTGAATTAACCCTCACAACTTATGCAAACATTAATTCAAAATGGATCAGAGATGTCAATGTAAACTATAAAACTATAAAAGTTCCAGAGAAAATAAAATTAAAATCTTCAAAATGGAATATTAGGTAAAAAGTTTTTAAGGTTGGCACAAAAACTTTGACCCATAACATAAAACATTGCCAAATTAGACCTCATCAAAAGCAAAAACGTTTGCTTTGCAAATGCTCTGCTACTGTTGAGGACAAAAGTCTAACTTACAGACAGGCAGAAAATATTTGCAAACCATGTACCCTACTAGTATCTAGCATATTAAATAGCTCTGACAACACTAAAAAAAAAAGGAATTTGAAAATAGAAAAAAAATGTGACATGAGACTTCACCAAAGAGCATAGATGGCCAATAAACATATGAAGGTGTTCAATCATTAGACATTAGAAAAATACACATTAAAAACATTAGCTATCACTACAAACCTACCAGAATGGCTAACAATTTAAGATAAATAGCAACAACACTGGTGATTACAAGGACAATGAGAAACTAGGTCACAGATGCATGGATAATGGGGAGATGAAATGGTACAGCTACTCTAGAAAACAGTTTGCCTGTTTCTCACAATAAATGAAATTATCATATAACACAGCAATTCCACTCCTGGATGTTTACCAAAGAAAAACGAAAACTTATGTTTACACAAAAACTTGTGCATGAATATTCATAATAGATTTATTTGTAACAGACCCACACTTGAAATAACCCAGACATCCATTGATGGACGAATAG
Organism: Piliocolobus tephrosceles; assembly: GCF_002776525.5. NCBI lineage: Eukaryota > Metazoa > Chordata > Mammalia > Primates > Cercopithecidae > Piliocolobus > Piliocolobus tephrosceles. The sequence continues at coordinate 141,206,306 of NC_045440.1, forward strand.
TTAGTTGTGATACATACACCTCGTTGAATACGATTCATAAATAGTATTCATGAATAAAAATGAATTAACTATTAATACATGTAACAACTGGGATGAATATTCAGACAAATTTGATTGTAAAACATAAAAACACAATCTCAAAATGTTACACACTGTATGAATCAATTTATGTAACCTTATTGAAACGATAAAATTATAGAGATGGAAGAATATTTGTATTTCCTAGGTAGGAGTTAAAGATATTGTGGGCTGTGAGTGATGTAGGTATTTCTATAAAAGAACAACATGAGGAAATATTGTGTAGAAGAAAAAAAATGCTATCTAATTGTATCAATGTCGATATCTTGATTTTGACATTGCACTATAGCTTTGCAACATTTTCCATTGGGTAAGACTGGATAAACTGTACATGGTATCTCTCTGTATTATTTTTCATAACTGCACATGAATTTATAATTATATCTACATTCTAAAAAGTTTTTATAATTATATCTACATTGTTTAAAGTTTAAGTATAAATAGTACTTATATACTTTATTCTATTTTTTAAAACATTGCCTCAAGCTAGGGAAACAGGATAATTACTGTGGGAGAATTTTGATGGAGGATTTTTTGATTGCATGACTCTGAATATATGACAAAAGAAAGAGGTTTAAATTCTAGTTTTTCCACTTGCTCATTATATGTGAATAATCTGTGACCTACAATCTCTTCAATTACAAAATGGGAATAAAAGAGCATAATGTTAGTATTATTATGGAACATAAAGGGGATAGCAATATAAGTAAAATTAGCTGCTGCTTACATGCCATATGAATTTTCTGAAATATAATTGGTAGTTCATGGAACTAAAATTTATTAAATAGAAATATGTGCTTTATAATTTGTAGTATCAATTAAACATATTATGTGTTAATTGTGTGTCAGGCACTTAAAAGTGCTCTGGGGACTTTTATACATACTGAGTCATTTAATCTTCAAACAATGTATTATTATTATTTTCATTCTTTCTTATGAGGAATGTATGTTTAAATAGAGTGAACTAACCCAATCCAAGATCACCCAGCTAACAAATGTCATCAACAGGGTTTATGGATTCGGTTTGTTCTGAGATTTTAGTCACTAGAGGATTATATCACACGAATTTTCTTCTACCTTGGGGTGGTATCCAGCAAGTGACTTCTAACATCCCACGTGAAAGCTGATAGGGGTGTTTTGCAAGTACCCTAACATTTTACATAGACTGCTGGCAAAGTGTGACTTAGGGGAGATGGAGAAACTTTGTAAGTCCCTGAGATCTGGAGTTCGCCAAGAGGCCAATGAGAGTAACTAGCATAGATGTAAATAGCTGATGACAGGAAAAGGTATAAGTAGTGGAGTAGTTAGTCCCAAGAGGTGAGCACTGAGTCACATCAGGAAAGCACTTGGTCTTATAGTTATTGAGCCGGACAGATACAGTGAATGTGTGGTGTCTTAACATTGCAGGAAGACAGAACATTAAGTAAATATCCATTTGAGATGACATGCAGGGGCCAGAAAGCCATCAGCTGTGTGTAAGTTCAGTGCTTAAAATCAGGTATTCAGTAATAGGGAGGAAAATACAAAACGGGAAGGAAGTGAATGCCTCATTATGGCATTACTTTAAGAAAAAAAAAAAAAACAGCATTGCTGTTCCGTTTATTTCACATATTAATGAACCTTTATATAGTAAGCCATGTGCTAAGCACTACGGCTATGGTAATAAGCAATACAGATGTATTTCTGTCCTCATGAAGATTTCACTCTAGTAAGGATAAAGACTATTAAACAGAACAGAAAGTCAGGTATAAACACCTGAGCATTCATTTTAATCAACTGAATTGTGTATGTTTCTTTTATGTTAGGCTCATAACCAGTACACAGATTCTGAACCTATGGGCAAACCTCCTACAACTCCTTATAACTCTCCTGCAAAGAAAAGGCAAAAAGGGATCTAGGCAGCATTGCACATACAGGCCAACAGCAGTGGGCTCAACAGTGAAAGGTAGAAGACAGGTAAGAACAAGACTCAGGAATTAGGATATTGTTGCCTTGTCTGTAAAACACCCTCTGCTCTTAATCACATATTTCTCACTTTCAGTCTTTTCTAGAATTGCAAGTTACTGCTAGAATCTATACTGGGATAAAGACAGCATGGAAAGTGGGGGTCGGGGCAAACGTTAACCTAATTTATAGGATCTTGGTAGCCTAACAGTTTTACAAATGTTTGAAAATAAATTACTCTGACATAAAGGAGTAGTTGGCATTTATATCAAGTCTAGATTTGTATTTTCTAGCGAGTCCAGGTGGAAAATTGTGTAAAATGTAAGACTTCATTGAGCAGCCAGATGCTGCATCTGAACTGAGATTTTGTGGGTCAGTAAATAACCCAGATCCACAAAGTATGTGATGGTAATGGGAAATACTATAATTTCTTTTAACAGATCAGAAAACAGCTGTTTGTTTTTCCCTTTAAGAAAAGAAAAATATTTTCTGTCGTTTTTTTTTTCCTTAAAAAGTCAAATATCAACGTATCAGCACCATTGGAAATACCCAGCATATTATTCTTATCAATCAAATGTCAGAACCACAGACCTTTGCCTTTCTGGATCATTGGACTAATGCGGGTACAGAGTGAGTTTGTTTCTCTGAGGTGCATTCTGAATCTTTGCAGGGTCTGTCTGCCTAGCAGGAATTTGAGGTTAATATGAGTGCATTTGAGGGGACTGGCCATCAGAATATCCCATGGATAGAAAGGTTTTAACTAATGGTTTTCTTTTTCTTTTTATTTTCACGGTGGAGAGTCAATTCTCTCCACAATTTTCTCTTCTGAAACCCCTGCTTTAATCTCCATAATTCTCCTCCACTACCATCCAGTTTATATGGGACTGTCTGGCTGTGGCTCTAACATTTGAGTCTAGGTAGGAATAAGAATATTACAGATAGGAGAACAAATAAGCTTAACAATTGCTAAGATAATAGTGGCAGTAGTAGTAATTATACCAAAATAGAGGTATCACTATCATCTATAAAGAGCTTTAGATCAAAACTCAGTATTTGTCTTTTTTTGTATAAATTTAAAGGATACAAGGGCAGTTTTTTCCATGGATATGTTGCCTAGTGGTGACGCCTGGGATTTTCTTGTAACTCTCACTTGAACAACGTACACGGTACTCACTAAGTAATTTCACATCCCTCACCCTACTCCCGCCCTCTCACTTCCTCCAACTCTGCAGTGTCTATTATTTCTCAGGTTTCTGGTCTTTGATTATACGCTAGTTTCTGTGTGATCTGGAGTCGATCACGTCTCCTACATTTTAAAAATAAAACCTGCTTTGTTGGACAGTCCCAATGAAAGCAAGAAGAGTCTCAAAGAGATACGGTATGACTGGAAGGATGAGAAGGAATTTATTACTAGAGACTGGTGAAACAACCCTCATTATGTGAAAGTTGAAATTCAGTGACATTGTTCTCTGTGGTTGTGTGGAAAATAGAGGTTACACTTAATTAGCTGGTAGATCTAGCTAAAAAGATTTCTGTTTATCTTGAAGTGTGAATGGGTTGTGTCCGTTCTTTTGTGTTTTGTGTTGAGTTTTTTATGTTTTTAGCCAGATGTGACAAGATATGGATAAAGAGAAATAATTTTTTAAAAAGGAACTTTTTTTATTTATTTATTTTTTGAGACGGAGTCTCGCTCTGTCGCCCAGGCTGGAGTGCAGTGGCCTGATCTCAGCTCACTGCAAGCTCTGCCTCCCGGGTTCACGCCATTCTCCTGCCTCAGCCTCCCGAGTAGCTGGGACCACAGGCGCCCGCCAACACGCCCGGCTAATTTTTTGTATTTTAGTAGAGACAGGGTTTCACCGTGTTAGCCAGGATGGTCTCGATCTCCTGACCTCGTGATCCGCCCGTCTCGGCCTCCCAAAGTGCTGGGATTACAGGCTTGAGCCACCGCGCCCGGCCCAAAAGGAACTTTTTTTAAAGCAAAAAAGAGAAAAGAAATATAAAATGATTTGCTGTGTTTAGAAAATAAATCTCATTATTATACTTAGATTCTCTAGAATGCCAAAAACTCAGGATTAAGATAACCAAAGCAAGTATTGATTAACTTTTTTTTTTTTTTTTTTTTTTAATAAAAAGCCAGAGTAAATATTTCGAGCTTTCAGGTCATATTATCTTTGTTGCAAATACTCAACTCTAAAATTTTAATGTGAAAGCATCTATGACAATGTGACATTGAATTAACATGGGTGTACATTTTGCCCTCAGTATCCATGGGTTCCTCATCTTTGGATTCAACCTACCATAGACTGAAAATATTTGAATAAAAATGCACCGGAAATAACAATACAACAATAAAAATACAAATAAAAACAGTAACATAACAAAAATATATGGTTATTAAAATAATGGTTATTTACATAGTATGTACATTGTATTGTATATTATAAGTAACCTAGAGATGATTTAAAATATACAGGAGGATATGGGCAGGTTATATGTAAATATGCCTTTTTATAGAAGAGTCCTTAGATGTTGGTGTTTGTGGTGGGTCCTAGAACCAATCTCCATGGATACCAAGGACCAACTGTATTCATAGAATTTTATATCCAAAAACATGTGACTGGCTGAATTTGGCCTATGGGCTGTAGTTTGCCACGCCTAATCTAAAGTCTATAGCTATAAAGTCCTTTATGAAACTTCAGACAGATTTGAAAGTGTGCCACATAGATCCTCTCTACTTGACAGTTTTCCAAGACTCTTGAAACCATTGCTCCACAGCATTCTGATTTTTCTGGTAAGCCATAGAGAGGTCTATCACAAGGAAATCATTGGGTATGGATTTTGTCCAATAGAGTTAATCTCAATGAGATTAAAAGAAAGACTACATTTTTTTTTTTTTTTTGAATATTGTATTGGTGAAAGCATGATCAGCTTGCACTGAAGGGGACAGAAAAGGTTCACCATTAAACAAAACAAAATACCACAGAACATTCAGAACCTCAGAACTTCTATCGGCAGGATAAAAGGTGGTAAGTCTACTTAGCTACAGATGTGAGATGAATGGAGGGATGACACAGAGGGCTGAATCAAAGCCCTAGAGAATTGAGCCAAGATCCGCAGAATAAATCCTGAGGAGCAGTGCTGGGTTTTAATGAAGGGGTTGGCAATATGCACCAACTGAATTTCATAATTGTTACGGACCAGTGACAGCTATGTGTTTTACTTTTTCTCACATTTTGCATAGTACTGTCTATGGCAATTCTTCTACCCTTGAATCACCGTATTATATTAGTTGGGTTGGGGGTAGATACCTGTGTCTTCAGTTGGCGAGTCTTTAAAATGAAAGGAACTATACTCAATGACTATACTTGAGGATCTGTGCCATAGGAACCTCATCCACATATGGGTGGGATCTGATTTAAATGACAAGGCTCTTACACTTCGATGGCATAATGAGATGAGAGTTTAGGTAAATTGGAGGGGGGATAAGTGTATTTTTCATGTTGGGGAAAATAAATAATGTGGGACCAGAGGGTAAACTCTGGTAAAATATAGATGAACACAAAGTTTTTGGTAGTCTTCCCATTGACAGGTATGAATTGATTTCCATCCAGTTTATACTGACCTGACCTCAGTGACTTGCCTGACCAAGAGTGTTGAGCAAATAAGGATAGGAGACTTTCAAGGCTAGGTGATAAGAGAGCTTGCTGCTTCTACCAACAATCTTTCTGAGATTCCTGAAACACCATATAAAAAGTCTTACCAAGCTTAGATCACTTATGCAGAAGGGACTCATGGGGGTGCTCTGGTTGATCAGATGAAGCCAGTCTTCTAGGCACACTGACAAGGCACCAGACATGTGAAGTAGATGTCTTGAATCCTCTGAACCAGACCATTTTTCAACTAGATACAACTGCATATCAAACTGCATGCAAACCATCATCTATGCAACATATGCAACAGATATAATAAAATTGTTAAATTTCGTTGTTTTAAGCTGCTGAATTTTGTGGGACTGTATTTCAGCAAAACTGGCATGAAGGTTATTTATAGTCTACTTTCCCATTCATTAGGAATATCTATATATATTGCCACCTAGATATCCATATGTTCCATTATAGGGTGGTGCTCTAGACTTGAGTGAGTTACCTAATGTATACTCTATGTTCCATATAATCTTTCTGAATCCTGAAAAGACTTCATTCCAAAACTCATTTGGCCCTAGGGGTTTTAGATAAGGAATTTTGGACATGTATTATTATCATCATGTTGAACTTTAATTTATCCTATGTCTGAAAATAGAAATGGGCTGCTTTGCAGGGTCTATAAAAATTTAAGAATAGAATAAAAGGGTATATAGTACTCAGAAGTTTTGCTTATCTCTAACAAAGACTCTGCTCAGCCAGCTGATTGGGAACCCACTCATCTATGGCTTCCATCTCCTGAGGTAACTTTATACCATAGTTTCATCTCATCTCATCTATCCAGAACAAGTGCCCTGTTTCTTTCTTACACAAACTATGTGGTGTTGTTGTTGTTGTCGTCTTCCTCACTGGTAAACCTCCTCAATTCCATCTTCGGTTTTTATAAGTCACTTAAGAACCCAGCTCCTAAAGGTATAAAGAGAGTTAATGATTTCAATTATTACTATTCTAACCCAAAATGATTGATTTGGGGTGAGGAATCAAGAAAGCCTGACTTTCCCCTAAATAAAACATTGAAGGTCCCTACAGCTTTGAATCAAATCAATATGATTTTCTTGGGTCAATTGTTGAAGTAATCTTGGGATTTCACTTCTGGCTGTACTTTAACATTTCTTTGCACTATAATATCTCTTTGTTTTTCTCACAAATACAGAAGTTTCTTTTTTTATTATGTAATAAAAACAAATACAATAAAAATGTCCATTAAAGTAAATACACGAATGAGAGAAATAAATACAAATACGTTTTCTTATATATTATAATTGTTTTATTTGAATGGTTATTAGAAAAAAATATGAAATTATATACATAATTTTAACCTTATACCAATTCATAGTAATGATTTTAAAAGTAAATATTAGAAAGGGGCATAATATTTTCAACACCTCTTAATGACACTATTCATGGTTTATTCATAAAGCAGATTACTTTCATAAACTAAATTGAAACAAATTATCGATTTTCCCAAAGGTTTCTATTAATTTGTTTATGTCCGTTCTCTTTTAAAGCAGTTATTGTATGACAGTCCAACTTGCTAAAGGACCACTTATCTGACCCTCAGAGCTCAGTGGGTGAATCTGCAATTTGAACACTTATGAACATGATTTTCCCTGGCTCTTTAAAAAGTGTCTCTCTCTTAGTTATTAAATTGGTCCTAAGATTTGATGCATTCCAACTGCCTCAAATTTTATCATGATTAAATTCATCCTGATTATATTTGTTGCCTCTGTGTGACATCTACAAAATGTAGCTGATGAGGTTTATGATGAAAACATCCACCACGGTTCACTGTCTTTTGGCAGACCATGCTTTCTAAGGGAACATTTAGATTAAGTGAAAGTTCTAGACAGTGGTCTCAAATATATTTTTCTCAATTGTCTACTTTTACTACACTTAACTTCTTGGGCCACAGTGAACAAAATCAATTTTTCTTATAAAGGACAACTCTTTGCGTACTTAAGACAGCTTCCACAAATACCCTCTGAGTCATTTCAGGACACTTTTCACTCTTTTGAACACGTCCTAATATGACTATCATTATAAGAGTAGGCTTATCCCTAAGAATTACCATCCACCAAAGGAAGCTGCCTCACCCAAAATGTACACTCTTTCCCCAAGAGAGCCTCCTGCCATGACTACAGATGTAGGCATAGAGGCCACTCCCTGGCCTAAATGGAGAGCATCTCTGCAGGGTGGTCTCAGTTCTAGTGTGCCACAAGGGATGGGCTGAGGTCCTGCTGTAAGTGCATCACAGTGCACCTTGTCTCTCTGCTTGTTTCTGCTCCCTTCACTTCTATGCAGATATTAATCTAGGAAGCACACCCCAATAAACACTCTGCTTGCAAATCTCCATCTTTGTTCTTGGGGAACTCAACCTAAAACACCCTTCATCCTGTTCTGTCATAGCAAGGTTCGCAGGCCCTAGAAATGTGGGTTCTGACACTGATGCTGGGCGTCACTCTCCTCCCATCACTGCACCTGCACGTAGTCACATGATGCAGTCACTCCTACAACTGAAGACATGGGAATAAAAATACAGACAACTATAAGTGGAACTTTACATACCACCAGAGTGTGTGGTCAGGTTAAGAGCACACACACAAAATGCATGTTTCCAGAATTTTCTAGAGATTCAGAGAGTCCTTTGAGGCCAATGGCTTTGGTACTGATACTCATTACAATCCATTTAAAAATGGATGGACATCTTTGGTCCATCCATGTGCAAAAGAGGCCACCCTTCATGATAGGAGGTTTTAGAACAAGCTGAGGTATTTCAAACAAATTTAGCGGTACTTTAAACCAATCAAGCTCACATTCTGTGTCTCTCTCTTTCTCCTACACACACACACGCACACACACACACGGCACACGGACACACAGCCATAAACCTTTGCAAGTGTTGTTCCATTCTGCCTTTCCTCCTTTTTCTAACATTCTTTACCATACTAATTAGTACTTAGTTCTTCTGGTCCAATTTTGTACATTTCTTTCCCTGGAACCTCTCCTGATACTCCAAGATGGGATTGGATTTTTTTGTCTTTGTGCTCCCATAGAGTCCCAGATTTAAATTTCACTGGAATTAATCATTGCACACAACATCAGCAACAGTAACGAACACTAACCTAGCATTTCTGATGTGTCGAATACCGCTCTGAGCATTTTACATGTGTCACCTCAAAGGTCCTTCCCCTGTCTGTTAGCTTCGTCGTACCGGTGTGAAAAATAAGGCACAGAGTTTCAGTGAATTACTACAGAGATTTACAGAATATTTAGCTATAGCAAGGCATCACTTGCCACCTAACGTCAGGAATGTGATCAGGAAAAAATGTGCCGTTAGACAATTTTTAATTGTGTGAACATCACAGAGTGCGCTTACATACACCTATCTGATATAACCTATTGCCTATAGGATACCAACCCATACTGCATGTTACTGTACAAAATACTATACTAAATATTTAATATTGTAGTAATATGTACTAAATACTGTACCAGTACTTAGTACTAAATTTAGTATTTAGTACTAAATACAACTGTAACACAATAGTAGATATTCAGTACCGTACTAAGTACAACTGTAACACAATAGTAGATATTTATGTATCTAAACATATATAAATATAGGAAAGGTGCAGTAAAAATACACTATCAAAGATAAAAATGGTGTACCTGGATAGGGCACTTACCATGAATGGGGCTTACAGAACTGGAGGTTGCTCTGGGTGAGTCAGTGAGTGGTGAAGTCCTAGGACACTGCTGTAGATTACTGCAGACTGTATAAACACTGAGCACTTAGGCTACACTACATTCATTCTGTAAATTAGTTCCTCAACAATAAATTAACCTTAGCTACTGCAACTGTTTTTACTTCACAAACTTTTTTGAATCTTTTCAACCCTTTCATAATAACATTTCACTCAAAACGCACATTGTACAGCTGAACAAAAATATTTTCTTTCTTAATATACTCACTATATAAGCTTTTTATTTTACAATACATATATTTACTAAAAATGTTTATTAGAATCTTAAAATCAAAGACACACACACTAGCCTAGGTCTATGCAGGGTCATGATCGTACGCATCACTGTCTTCTACCTCCATACCTTGTTCCACTGGAAGGCTTTCAGGGGCAATGACATACATGGAGCTGCCATCTCCTATGATGATAATATCTTCTCCTGAAGGACCCGCCTAAGGCTGTTTTACAGTTAACTTGTTTTAATAAATAGGAGTGCACTTTAACTAACAATAAAATTATGGTATAGTACATAGACAGATCAGTAACATAGTTGTTTATCATCATTACTAAGTATTATATACTATATATGATTTTATACACTGAATTTTATGACCGGCAGTGCAAGCTTATTTACACCAGCATCACCACAAACATGTGAGTAATGCTTTGTGTTAGACATTAAGGTAACCACAATGTCATTAGGTGATAGGAATCTTTCAACCCCATTGTAATCTTATGGGACCACTGTACTTTATGTGATCTGTCATTGACTGAAAGGTCATTACATGGTGCACAGTTGTACTGACTTGTGGGTTTCACCTGATTATCTAAATTCCCAGCAGGCAAGAGATCTGCTTTACTCACTATAGCAATGCCAGTTCCTAGCACAGGAACTGGAATCATATATATATATAAAAAAAAAAGTTGAAAGAGTGACTTAGACAATAGTGGGATTTATACTCTGGCTCCAACTCTACCTGGCTGCTTGCCCAGGCAATGGGTGATAGATATCCTGGAGGTTCACGATGGCACCCCTACTGATGAGAGGGCTCCGCCATCACCCTGGGAACTGCAGAGTGTGTTTCCATGTTTCAGTGACTGGGATATGATTAAATTGACCTTCCCTCTACCATGGGTACACGTCAGACAGTTACCAATGAGTTTTAGAAAAGTTGTCCTGTAGAATTATGTCAAGGATACTAGTAACAGGTATCTATCATGTATAGGTTTATGATGCAGAGACAAAACCTCTTTGAATCCTCAACACAGTATTTTGAGGTACACAGCATTAATATGATGCATATTTTGCCAATGAGGAAAGCAAAACTTAGAGTAGTAAGATACCCAGCCAAATTGACAATTCTAGGCAGTGATGGGTTTCTGTGAATTCTTGGAGTCTTTTCTTCATATATTCTATGAGTTTCCTATGGCCTGTATGGCAAATTATCACAAACTTAATGATTAAAGCAATGCAAGTTTATTATCTCAGACTTTAAGGAATTCTATCCATTCTTGTGGTCAGGAGTCTGAAATGTGTTCCATTGGGCTAAGGTCAAGGGACTTGGCAAGTTTTATAGCCTCAATCCTTTCTTCTGTCTTTTGATGCCTCATTCATATCTTTAGTGTATGGACAAATCACAGAAATAAAAGATAGGTGCTTAGTTTTAACACATGGATTGTTTTATCACGAGATTTCCCATAGATGCACGTTTCTCTTTTGTGTCTTCATAATGAATTTCATAGCCACAAAAGAGTACAACATGTTGGACATAAATGCATCCCCAGTATTCACAGAGGTTAATGGATTGTCCCAAGATCACACTCAGTGACAGGAAATCAACTGCAATGTGATTGTTTGGTATCCCAGTGCATTTTTATTTTTCACTTGTACTTTAAAATTCAAATGGAGCACATTAGTCCTTTCTTGATTAATAACCAGAAAGGCACAGTACACAACAAAACAAAAAAGAACAAATGATAGGTATAAAGTTCTTTTTAAGTCTACAGGTCCTCCAGTAAAATGAAATCTTCTTAAATAAAGGCAGTTTGTTTCAATTATTCCACATTCCCAGCACCTAGTACAGGTCCTGGCACATTGGAGATATTCCATAAACATTTACTAAGAGAATAAAACATTTTCTATTTGAGTTCACAGAACCTGTTTCAAGAAAACATAGCATAGACATCTCAAAAGGCTTAAGAATTTACTCAAATGGAAGTGCAAATAAATCAGCAGTTGGATGTAGCTATCATAGAACAAAGGTTATTTTGTGTTCAAACAATAGAAAAAGCATGGGTCTCAAAATGAGATGATCGTTTCACTCTACACTGCATTGTTTATAGCACAATAAGCATCTGGTGTTAGAGAGTCAATAAATATCTATTGAGCACTTACCGCACACGAGGGCACATGCGAAGTCCTAGAAATCCAAAGGTAAACAATAGAAAATAATCCAAGACCTCATGGTGCATTATGTTAGTGGGAGTTTAAACTTTTATGTCAGAAAATAAGTTGCATAAAATAGAACTGTTTCTATAATTGACAAATATATTTTCGTTGAAAAGATTCAAATACAACTAAATTATCAACACTGTCTACTGATATACCCCTTTTAAAAGATAGCCTCTCTTCATGGTTTGATATGCAAGTAATTAGTTATTTAAATAAAAGTATACACATTGCTATGGAGAAGAAATACCAGGTGATTTGAACACTCAAGTATAATATTTTACCTAAATCATGAGGTTGAATTTGAGGTCATGGGTGGAATTAGCTGGAAGAAAAGACAGGGAAAACCATTACAAGTAGAAGATGGAATACTGAGACATTTTTAGTATACTAAGAAAAAATAATGTCCTGAGACATCATTAGAAAAAATTATTAGATGGTAGCAGAAAGACAAAAGTAGATATTAGACTAAGATGAGATTGAAAAGAAAATATTTCAGGTCCTGTAGGAATATCATGGCTATTATTTATTCTTCAAGGTCCAAATACTCCTGGACTTTGGTAAACTAGGGCATATTCATATAAGTGCATAAGGGTATATGAAGGACATATAATAAATCATGTCATATAATGAAGAGGTAAAGACTCTGAGTATGTTCAATCTGAATAAAGACAGACTAGCAAATTATAATCCATTTCATAGTTTGCATTTCTCTAGCTACTTGAGGTTGAGCTTTCTTTCCTACATTTTTACACAATTTACATTCATTTCAGTGTTTTCTCTATTCACATCCTTTCTCATTTTTATCTTGACTTCTTTGCCTTCTTCATATCAATGTAGCAAGCAATTATTATTAAAAATATTATTTTTAAAAATTTTATGTGAGGCAAATATTTTCTACACTCTATAATTTGTGTTTTGACTTTATATTGAATTATTTTTAGCTGTGCATTCATAAATGTGGGATGATGTCTTTGTAATCAAATGTATCAGTTTTTTCCTTTATGACTTTTGGGCATCCTGTCTTATATTGGAAGACATATATATGTTTCTAAATTTTCTTCTATATTTTCTCCTATATTCTACATCAAGAGTGTGAGTGTTAATTGGGAGCAAAAGGGTAAGAGAGACCAACCTTCTTTCACTGGTCCCAGAGCTTCCATCCCACCCCAGGGAAAATGAAGTCCAACGTCTGTTCTAGTCCCTGACTGTTCAAGTAGAATCTTCTTCTCAGATGAATATTTCAGTCTTAGCCAGTCTTTTGTCCTTAATGTTGTGTTATTACAAGAGTGTTTTTGGAAGAAAGCTAAAAAAAAAAAAGTGCTTACAGATTATCCATAAACACACACTTTATCTTTCGAATGTAACTAATGGTGCACTAAGAGGTATCATAATATGTTCAACTGCACCGAATACTGATGCCTTTTGTTTAAAGGGTGTGTCTCAGGAAGGGGAACATCACATACCTGGGCCTGTCATGGGGGGTGGGTAGTGGGGAGGGATAGCATTAGGAGATATAACTAATGTAAATGACGAGTTAATGGGTAGAGCACACCAACATGGCACATGTATACATATGAAACAAACCTACACATTGTGCACATATACCTTAGAACTTAAAGTATAATAAAAAATAAAAAAGGGTGTGTCTCTGTAATTTTTGGTTTCTTAAATTTTTACCAGAATCATTTGAATTGTTTCTACCATTCATGACAAATATTTAATAAACTGGTTTAAGAGGAAAATTATGGAAAAAAAAAACACAAAAAAATGTTATTACTCCTTTCATTTGTGAAGAATAATGTCAGTTCCTTCTAAGAATTTTGTAACTTGACACTCCCTTACTGGGAATAATCTGATTCCTCAAAATGAATTGTTTTTCCTTCTTCAAGCGGCATTTCCTAGGCCCACGTGTGGAATTTTAATACAATACCTTACTGTTGCATTATTTTTGTGTCTGTAAGAGATGTTAATTTAATGGAACAGTATCATCACAGATGTCTAAAGACAAACCACTTCTGTATTATTTATTTACTTACTGTGGTAAGAACACATAATACGAATTCTACCCTATTAACAATTTTTAAAATTTTTAGTTGTCATGTAATTATACATATTTATGGGGTATAATTTAACAATTTGATACTTGCATATGTTGTACAATGATCAAATCAGGGTAGTTAGTATATCCATTGCCTCAAGCATTTATCACTTCTTTGTGGTGAGAGCACTCAAAAGCCTCTCTTCTGGCCATTTTGTAATATATAACAACTTACTGTGAAGCATAGTCACTGTTCCATGAAATACAGCCCCAGACCTTATTTCTCTCATCTTACTGTAACTTTGGAACTGTTGACCCACCTCTCCCCATCCTCCTCTTTCCCCCTCCTTTTCCCAGTCCCTGATGATGACTGTTATACCCTCTATAGCCGTGATATCAATTTTCTTTATTTTCTAGCTTCCACATATGGTATTTTTCTTTATGTGTTTGGCTTATTTCACGTAACTTTGTGACTTCCAGGTTCATCCATGTTGTTACAAATGACAGGATGTCATACTTTTTATGGCTAAATAGTCTTCCACTGTATATGTGTGCATCTATACAAACACATATACCACATTTTGCTGAGCCATTCATTAGTGGGCACGTAGGTTGAGTCTATATTTTGGCTTTTGTAAACAGTGCTGAAATAAACATGGGAAGGCAGATACGTCTTTGACATACTTCATTTACTTTAGACATAAACTTTTAGTGGGGATTGCTGGATCTTGTTCTATTTTCAGTTTTTTGAGAAACCTCTGTATTGTCTATACTAATTTTCAAATCCACCAACAGTATACAAATGTTTCCTTTTCTCCATCCTCACCAAGACTTGCTTTATTAGGCATTTTGGATAATAGCAGTTCTAGGATAAGTGAAGTATCTTATTGTGGTTTTGATTTCCATTTCCATGATAATTAGCAATTTGGAGCATGTTTTTCATATACCTGCTAGCCATTGGTATGACTTCTTTTGAGAAATGTCTATTAAGCTACTTTGCCCATTTTTAAATCAGATTTTTTGGGGGTTTCTGTTGAGTTGTGTAAATTTTTAAATATATTTTGGATATTAACTCCTTTGTTAGATGTATAGTTTGCAAACATCTTCCCCTATTCTACAGGTTGTCACTTTCTTCCGTTATCAACATCCTTTGCTGTGAAAAAGCTCTTTAGTTGGATATAATACTATTTGTCTATTTTTTGTCTTGTTGCTTTTACTTTTGAGGTCCTTGTTTTTTAAAAACAGTCCTTGCCCAGCTCAATGTTGTGAAATGTTTTGCCTATGTGTTCTTCTAGTAGTTTCATAGTTTTGGGGTATACATTTAAGTCTTTAATCCATTTTGAGTTGACTTTTTAATATGGTAAGAGATGGATATCTAATCTCATACTTTTGAATGTGGATACTCAATATTCCTGGCACCATTTATTGAAGAAACTGTCTTTCCTCAATGTGTATTCTTGGCACCTTTATCATTTACAGTATAGTATCATTACCTATAAGCATATTGTATAGCAGATCTCTAGGGCTTTTTAATCTTGCTTACCTGGAATGTGATACCTATTAAATAATAACTTCCCAACTCCTTGCAACCCCTGCCTCATGCTTCCCTTAGCCTCTGGCAATCACCATTCTATTTTTAGCTTGTAGAAATTTGACTGGTTTTGATGCCTCATATATGTGGAATCATGCAGTATTTGTTCTTCTATAACTGGCTCATTTGATTTAGCATAATGTCCTAAAGTTTCATCCATAGTGTCAAAAATAGAAAGACTTTATGGAAGAATTTTAAGTAAAGACTATCCAATGTATATTCCATCATAAAGTGGCGAAAAAGGCCCAAAGATCGCTGCTTTCTCTCCCTGGCATAGAAGGACAAGATATTTCTACATTATCTGTGGTCTTATGATTTGTCAGTTCAGTCAATAATGAGAACAGAGAGACCAGTGAAAAGTTATTACCTCTCTGAAACTCAGCTTTCTCATCTGAAAAAAGGGGAATGATAAGAAAACATCTCCAGGTACTTCTTAGATTTGACCTTTGAGTCTCATCGGCTGCAATGAGATGTTAACACAAGCAAACAAAAAAACTAAAAACGATGACAGGAGGAAAGTAGTGTTTCTGTTTGACCTTTGGCATTCTCCTCAGCATCTTCAGCTGAGCTTCAACAGTAACTAAAAACGCTATTTTTTCATGTCTATTTGGGATCAAGTAAATATTAGCTATGAAAATACTTTATAAATAAAAAAAGTTCTTTGCAGTAGTTGAATTTTTTTTAAAAGTAAGAACAAACAGCATTGGCTAAATGAAGTTAAAGAAAAGATAAACATACATTGAAACAAACAAAAGCAAGGGTGAGTAAAACAAAATAAAATTATTGGCAGGTTCTTGAAAATTTTAAAAACTATTTAAGGAATTATATAACCTTGAGAAGGCCATTAGAAGCAAGACTTTCTGTAGCACACTATTGCTAACATGATACAGCAACAAGGCAAGTGATACAATTAAAATTCCACCTTCTTAGGAGATAGAATCTGAATGGCCTAATTTGGATCAGGTGTCCTCCTGGGTCTGTCCAATTTGGCAACTGTAGTGACATGGTGACTTGTCACTAGCACTGGTGGCCTGGATCTGCAAAGAGGCCTCAGTGTCCACAACAAGGTAAAGTGAAGGGGAACAGCAGCTCTACCTGAAACACATAATAAAATTTATTGTTTCTCAGCAAAAACAATTATGTAAATAAATTATATAAACAAACATTATATATATAAGATATATATAATTATATATAATATAAACATATATATATATATAAATTGAGTAGCTTAATACATGAGAACAAAAGAGAGCTCTTCAACATTTCTGCACCAGTCAGATTACTCTATTGAAGCCCCAAGATGGCCTTACCCTCATGTTTTGTATCTAAATATCTCATACAGACTAAGAAAAATCTATTAGATCACCATATATAGTACTTGAGAATACTTTGATAAACATTCAGGTGATATACATGTAAACAACAACACCACCACAATATCTTTATCTTCTTAGAAATTAAAATTCAATGGAAATTTAAAATCTCGGAAATTAAAATCTAATAAAGAGGCAATGGAAATTCAGTGCAAAAGTCAAAGGCCATGGAGTTGGAATTCTGGTTTATTATCTATGCCTGTGTGTGTGTGTGTGTGTGTGTGTGTGTGTGTGTGTGGAG
Organism: Piliocolobus tephrosceles; assembly: GCF_002776525.5. Classification (NCBI taxonomy): domain Eukaryota; kingdom Metazoa; phylum Chordata; class Mammalia; order Primates; family Cercopithecidae; genus Piliocolobus; species Piliocolobus tephrosceles. The sequence goes on from NC_045440.1 coordinate 141,223,470, forward strand.
AGAGAGAGAGTCATAGATATATCATATATACCTAGGCATATATATATACACACACACAGAATATAATAAAGCTTTCTAAAAATTTTATTAAAATGTTAACCAGGGCACAGAAACATTAATGAGCTAATAATAACCACAAACACCTGATTTAAAAGACTGATTATTTGGAGGATCTAGAGAAGTTTCAGCTTACTTCATGGCAGATGGAATTTTAGTGGTGTACCTCACCAGCAGCACTACAAAAGGAATAAACCTGTGATCCTGGAATTAAAATCCTGGGACCTGTCCACTCTCTCCACTTTTTCACTCCAATGCAAATTCTGCAGCATCCAGAAAAATAAGAAACTGCTAGTTTTAACATGAGAATTTTATTGTTTCAGAAAAATTATAAGGCTTCCACTTCTCTATCCTTGAATTACATATTCTATATTTACATAGATAGCCAAAGATTGCCATTCATTATAAACATACATTGACAGTGCAGAGGGCAGTGTCTGTCCCAATCCATGTTTCCTTGTCCTATCTTTGAATTAGCTCACCTGCAGTTCTAGTGGACAGTTACCAGCAAGGTGACAGTGTCTCTGTCTCTCTACTTCTTTGCTTCCATGTTTGCTTTGGCCATGCAGGCTTGGTCCGACCTGCAAGTCCAACTCAAAAGTGTAAGAGAGCTAAAGCTGCCAGGGTCAGTGTTTACCACCTGGGGGATGGGAGTCAATGGATAAATGACCGCAGACTCTCCAGGCTTGTCTAGAAAAGCTTGAATGTTTCTCAGAGAGTCCCTTGTCGTTTTTGAGTTCCAGTTGGTACTCAAAATGGTAAGCCACTCACCAATGTACTCTATTGTATTTTCTCTTCTCCTATTTCACTTTCACACTCCCTATCTGGAATCATCTCTCAAATAAACTACCTGCTTCCAAGTTGTTGTATCATGATCTGGTCTAAGACAGACAGCCAGATTGTGATAGAGAAAGAGAGAAATGGAGAGATGAAAATTGTCCGTAAAATGGGGAGAAGTGCCAAGCTCCTATAATATCAGTCCAGATAACATGAAATAGGTAGCGTTTAAGATGAGGTAAACACTATTTGTAAGCTTTCTAAGAAATGCAGTTTTTATGTTCTTGGGCTCAGAATGCCATTTATAAGGACAAAATGTTACTTGCACCAGATTTCAGTATATTGAATTGCATAAGGAAAGATCTGAGTATCAGCAGATTATAGATCCAGAACAGGACCTGTCCCAGAGCAATTATATCATTTATGAAATATGAACACTTAAATAAAAGAATAAGAAGCAAAATGAGATGGGTCTTTTTTACTCAAAACAAATGCACTTTTTGATGCTGAGTTTCTTGGATGGGTGGTGCATAATATCTCCATTAGGATCGATGAATGCAGTTGTTATCATCGATGACAATTATGTGTCTATACATACACTTACTTCTCACAAAGTCTACTCATAGTAATACATTTTTAAAAAATACATTAAAAGTCAGAAAATGGCAAGAGGCAGATGTTCCAAACTCTTGGGACCAAGACTAATGGGGATAAGAAATTTCTGGATCAACACTGCAATAAATGAAAATCTACATGATGCCACACGCTAGGGAGACATTAACTTCCTCTTGCATCTGTTGGATATCAAAGCTATTGATCAGTAGAGACTTGCCTAGAGGGATTTCAACTATGAAAAATACTCTGCAATGAATAAGTGTTTGTAGAAGAGACTCTTAATGGGGGATTGGAATACAGTATAAATCTCCCGTGCACATAGGACCTAGTGATGGCAAAATAAAGTTATTTATTGATGTTCATTACTATAAACGTGCACCTTCCACAACCTTTGCTAAAATTCTTATACATATCTAATCCAGCTACTTATGGAATTCTAGGATTTGCAAGCATGCAGAAATAGCTAAAATAAAGACAGATGGATGTATAATAATAATCTTGAAAAAATTATAACTTTGGAAACCTCTAATAGTACATAGAAACAAAATAAAAATAAGACTTATTGTTGTTGACATATGGACATTCTTTTTCTCTCTCTCAAGAAGGGAAGATTTGGATTTTCTTTAAGATTTATACTGCTAGAATAATTTATAATCCTTTGGGTATATACCCAGTAGTGGGACGGCTGGGTCATATGGTACATCTAGTTCTAGATCCTTGAGGAATTGCCATACTGTTTTCCATAATGGTTGCACTAGTTTACAATCCCACCAACAGTGTAAAAGTGTTCCTATTTCTCCACATCCTCTCCAACACCTGGTGTTTCCTGAGTTTTTAATGATTGCCATTCTAACTGGTGTGAGATGGTATCTCATTGTGGTTTTGATTTGCATTTCTCTGATGGCGAGTGATGATGAGCATTTTTTCATGTGTCTGTTGGCTGTATGAATGTCTTCTTTTGAGAAATGTCTGTTCATATCCTTTGCCCACTTTTTGATGGGGTTGTTTGTTTTTTTCTTGTATATTTGTTTGAGTTCTTTGTAGATTCTGGATATTAGCCCTTTGTCAGATGAGTAGATTGCAAAAATTTTCTCCCATTCTGTAGGTTGCCTGTTCACTCTGATGATAGTTTCTTTTGCTGTGCAGAAGCTCTTTAGTTTAATCATATCCCATTTGTCAATTTTGGCTTTTGCTGCCATTGCTTTTGTTGTTTTAGACATGAAGTCCTTGCCCATGCCTATGTCCTGAATGGTACTACCTAGATTTTCTTCTAGGGTTTTTATGGTATTAGGTCTAACATTTAAGTCTCTAATCCATCTTGAATTAATCTTCGTATAAGGAGTAAGGAAAGGATCCAGTTTCAGCTTTCTACTTATGGCTACCCAATTTTCCCAGCACCATTTGTTAAATAGGTTCCCCATTTGTTGTCTAACCCTAACCCTACTACAAAGACACATGCACACGTATGTTTACTGCGGCACTATTCACAATAGCAAAGACTTGGAATCAACCCAAATGTCCATCAGTGACAGACTGGATTAAGAAAATGTGGCACATATACACCATGGAATACTATGCAGCCATAAAAAAGGATGAGTTTGCGTCCTTTGTAGGGACATGGATGCAGCTGGAAACCATCATTCTTAGCAAACTATCACAAGAAGAGAAAACCAAACACCGCATGTTCTCACTCATAGGTGGGAACTGAACAATGAGTCCACTTGGACTCGGGAAGGGGAACATCACACACTGGGGCCCATCATGGGGAGGGGGAAGGGGGGAAGGATTGCATTGGGGAGGTATACCTGATATAAATGATGAATTGATGGGTGCTGACGAGTTGATGGGTGCAGCACACCAACATGGCACAAGTATACATATGTAACAAACCTGCACGTTATGCACATGTACCCTAGAACTTAAAGTATAATAATAATAAAAAAAGATTTATACTGCTATTGTTTGAAACATTTAGTAGATGTCTTTCTATTAGCATAAATATATATTTCTTTCTACCTGGCCAAGTAGAAAGGAATAGACTCAAGAAAATGTAAGAAAATAATCATTCCTTGAAAAGTAGAAACTGAACCAAAAATAAAGACAGATTGACACCAGTGATCATACACAGCATGCTGGTAAAAAGATCAGCTGACACTGTGTACCAAAATAATGGGTTTAAATGATGGATGAGTCAAAAATCCCATGAGGTGAGATAATTGCTAGATAGTATCTTTTATCTTTGAGGACATGAAATCTCTAGATTGTTGTATTAATGAAAGGCATTATAACCAGACACAATTATATCAGTAATAAATTGAAAGAGAAAATTTTAAGAGCTAAACCTAATGGGCTTAGAGGCAGAGAGGGGAAGAAGAAAGAGAGGGAAATATTTTCCCTTATATATTACATCCTAGTGCACCATTAAATCTTTGCAAATATTGGCTTTTTGAGGACTTCTTTATGTAAAAACACAAGACTCTTCGTTAAATAAAAACACTACTTCCTTACTTCTGTTTATTGATAATTAATAGGTCTGGTTTTACATGAACAATTTTTACAGTGGGTTGTTTAGCTGAGAGAAAATAAAATTTAGGCAGATAATTAGAAATATTTACATATTTAAAAGGACTGAACTTTAAAAAATAATTTGATATATTCTTTCTTGTTCCAGGCAGTAGATCATGCAAAGGTTGAGAATTCATTGAAAGATATAAAAATAAGATTTAAAGAAAATAACTCTCCCTATCTATTTTTGATGTGAGGTAATACGAGCCTCATAATACAAATTGGACAATGCCTCTTTTATTTGTTTTCTGAAAGAATGTTTTTGTCATCGAATGTTAGATAGAACTCACTTGTGAAATTGTCTGCTGTGCCAAGATTTTGGTTGCATGTTTTATTTAAGTGAATAATTGAATAATTTACTTAATGGCACCAATTACTTTAATTACCAAAGCATGATTTATACTTTTTTTCTGTTTTTATTTTTTTTGTTTTAGAATTTTGGTACACTACTTGATTAACTATATGTCTAACTGTCTAGTTCATTTAAATTTTCAAATTTGTTGGCGGAAAGTTGTTTGTTGTATTTCTGTATCTTTTAAAATTTCTGTTTATCTGCATCAATACTAGATTTCATATTTCTCATTATGTTTATTGTGGTCTATTCACTTTTCCTTGATGCACCATAACAGAGATTTTTCTCGTCTTTCAATCATTTTGAAAATGTTTATTTTGACTTTGTTGTTTTCTCTTTTACATCTTTGGTTTACATGTCATTAATTTAGGTTATTTACTTCATTATTTTTCCTATTGTGTGCTTCATTTTCAATTATTCCTTTCTTACTTAATATTTAAGTATTTTCTCATTTTCATTATAAGCATTTAGAGCCATAAATTTACCTCAACTCTTCAAGTAAGCTGCATTTCACATGTTCTAATATGCAGCAATTTCTTCCCACTTAATTGTTTAAAATTCATAAATGATTGTGAATTCACAATTAAGTTATTTGTGAAACATACAAATTAGTTTAACAGCTTTTATAGGTATTTTGACAATAAATTGCAAATATTTAAAGTATACAATAGAAGTTCTGACATATGTATACAGTCAGAAACCAGTCACCACAAGATAGTGAACATATCCATAACACCAGAAACTTCCTTGCGTTCCTCTCTCTGTCCTTCATTGCCAACCCCAACTCTAGACAACCAGTGATCTTTCCATCACTATAGGTTTTTTGCACTGTAGAGACATTTTTTAAATGGAATCATGCCAGTAGCTACCCTTTGTTGTCTGGTTACTTTTATTCAGAACAATTAATTTGAGATTTGTACTTAGATTGATGAGTAATATCTTACTGTTTGGGCATATCATGATTTGTTTATCCACTTATCTGTTGCCTAACATAGTTTTTCCAGAATGGTTGCAATATTTTTTTATTCTTTTATTTTATTTTATTATTATTATACTTTAAGTTCTAGGGGGTTGCAATATTTTAAATTTCCACCTGCTCCGAATGAAAGTTCCTAAGGTGCAACATACTTGTCAATACTTGGTATGTTCAGTTGTTTTCATTTCAAACATTCTAACCAGTGTGCAATGGTATTTGACTATAGATTTAATTTACAATTTCCTAATGACTAACAAAGCTAAGCGTATTTTAATGTGCTTATTTATCATCAATGGATTTTTCACCAAGGGTCTGTGCACATTTTTGCGTATGTTTTTATTAGATTATTTTCTTATTATTGAACTTCAGTGTTCTTTATAAGTCCTGGATCCCATCTATGATCAGACATACCCTTTGCAAATATTTTCTCCCTGTCTGTGGCTTTTCTTTTCATTTTAATGAAAGTTTTAGGAGCAGAAATTATTAACTTTGAAAAGGTAGTAGTGACACATATTGCTTGGAGGACGGTGGATGCTGGCTTGCACCATGTGGTTCCCAGCCACCTGTGTCCCCTCGTGTTTGGTTTCCTGCATGACAACCAACTCTTGGAGATGGCCAAGAAGTTCACCAAAGTGACAGGAACTACACAGCGGGATGCTAATGCGTCTTCCCTCTTGGACATCTACAGCTTCTGGCTCAAGTCTGCCAAGGCCCCAAAGCGAAAGTTACAGGCAAATGGACCAGTGACTAAGAAAGCTAAGAAGAAGTCCTCATCCTGTGACGGCAGTGAGGACAGCAGCGAGGACGAGGGGGACAATCAAGGGCCCCCAGCTAAGAAGGCTGCTGTACCTGCCAAGGGAACCAGTCTGCCTCAGCATCCTGAAAGGCTGTGGCCAAAGCATCAGAGCAGGAGCGGTGAAGAACCTAGTGACAGTGAGGAGGAGACAAAAAGTAAAAGCCTGTCCAGATGGAGTCAAACCCCAAGCCAAGGCAGCCAAAGCTCCTCCTAAGAAGGCCAAGAAGTCTGATTCTGATTCTGACTCAAGCTCTGAGGATGAGGCACCAAAGAACCAGAAGGCAAAGACTACACCTGTGGCAGCTAAACTCGGGCTAAAGCCCTCCAGAGTACTCTAGCTCCAGCAGCACCTAAAGTAGCCAATAGCAAAGCAGCCAGCAGCAGCTGCAGCAGCAGTGGTGACTCAGAGAAGAGGCGGACAGCAGCCATCCTCGAGAAGACTGTACCCAAAAAGCAAGTCATGGCCAAAGTCCCAGTGAAAGCAGCTGCCACCCCTACCCAAGAGTTCCAGCAGTGAGGACTTCACCAATGAGGAAAAAACAGACCAGAACCTTCCAAAAAAAAAAAAAAAAAAAAGCAAAAACCAGATCCCTACAGTTCAGTCCCCCGACCTTCTGCTCCTCAACCAAAGAAGTCTGTGGGAACCCACACTTCCAAGAAAACTGCGGAGAAGAAACAGCCTGCGGAAAGCAGTGAAGACCGCCCGGATGAATCTAACTCCAGTTCTGAGGAAGAGGAGAGACTCCTGTCTATGGCAGTCATCTCTAAAGCAACAACCAAATCACCTACAGCAAAAAGAAAGCAACAGAGATCTCTGCAGACAGCTCAGACCCCGACAGCTCTGAGGATAACGGAGCTCCTCCCAAGCCAGCCAGTGCCATCAAGAATTCCTCAAATAAGGCCGGGCGCGGTGGCTCAAGCCTGTAATCCCAGCACTTTGGGAGGCCGAGACGGGCGAATCACGAGGTCAGGAGATCGAGACCATCCTGGCTAACACGGTGAAACCCCGTCTCTACTAAAAATACAAAAACCTAGCCGGGCGAGGTGGCGGGCGCCTGTAGTCCCAGCTACTCGGGAGGCTGAGGCAGGAGAATGGCGTGAACCCGGGAGGCGGAGCTTGCAGTGAGCTGAGATCCGGCCACTGCACTCCAGCCCGGGCGACAGAGCAAGACTCCGTCTCAAAAAAAAAAAAAAAAAAAAAAAAAAATTCCTCAAATAAGCCAGCTGCCACTACCAAGTCACCTGCAGCAAAGTCAGCTGCAACTCCCAGGCAAACTGCAGTCAGTGGCCCAAAGTTTCTGACAAGAAAAGCTGATGGCAATTCCAGTGAGGAGAAGAAGACAAAGATCACTGTGGCCACCCCTAAGCCCAAGGTGACTGCCAAAGCAGCTCCTGCCAAGCAGGTACTTCAGGATGGTTGGGTCTGCAGCTCTGATTCAGACAACTCCAGGAGTGAGGAGGAAGAGAAGACATCTGAATCCTCGATTGAGAAGAAGCCACAGAAGGCAGCAGCAGGCATAACCCCTTCCAAGCCAGCCTTGGAAAGAAGGTAAAGGCCGAGGGCAGCAGCAGTTCTTCCTCTGATGATTCCAGTGAGGATGAGGAAGAGAAGCCCAAGGGCAAGGGCTCCAAGTCCACACCCAAGGCCAATGGCACCTATGCACTGACTGTCCAGAATGGAAAAGCACTAAGAACAGTAAGGAGGAGGAAGAGAGCAAGAAGACAAGAAAAAGGTAGCAGTGGCAGTTTCCACACCAGGTTCAGTAAAAAAGTAGAAGCAAAATGAGGCAGTCAAGGAGGCAGAGACTCCTCAAGCCAACAACATAAAGCTCAGACCCCTAACAGAGTTCCAAAAAAGAAGAAAGGAGAAAAAAAGGCATCATCCCCATTCTGAAGGGTCAGGGAGGAGGAAACGGAAACGGATTCAGTAGTGGCAGACAACCTGATGCCAAAGGAGGTGCAGCTGGAGACTGAAAGAGCGAGCCAGTCCGGTTTTGAAGTCCACCAAGGCAAATCCTTCTGGCATGAGAAAACTAAGAAGAAAGCAGGGAGGCTCAACCTCTGTCCAGGTCACTTTCGTTCAGTCTGGCAGAGTCCATCTTTGGTGAAGCAGGAGTGATGATCACACACCACTCACTTTCTCCAGTGGACCGGAGAGCCCTCAGCTCTATAGGTTGGGGCCTTGATGAGGATGAAAGCTCAGAGTAGGTCCTAAGACTTTACAGTGGAACATCCCCTCTTGTCCTTTTCTATATTCCCAGTTTTGTGAAGATTTGTTTTTGAGTATTAAGTAGCAGGGACAAAATAAGGGGAATGCTATTTTTTAAGAAAATTGATTTCTACTGTTGTCCCCTTCTTCCTTTTCTGTGAAAGTCCTCATACTGAGAAGTTTGTGTATTTTATATTAAATCACTCCCTATTGATTTTTGTTGTGATTTTCAAAGGTAGAGTCCCATGGATAAAAATCTTAGCTATGGGCCAAAATATAGTAAAGGGTCATATGTATGTCTTGTTACAGTTAGAAGAAAAATTCTGCCTTTGTGAGTGCACATGTCCGCATTGCATCCCTCTCTCCCTCAAAACCCTAGTGAGGGATACTAAAGAATGGTTAATCTATATGCAATGCCTATTAAACATGCACTATGTACTTCATCCTCATTCACTGGGTCTGGGGCTGAAGTCTGAGGCCAACGTGGACCTAACCTACTTTTTGGAATGAAATTCATTGTTTTGTTATAGGCAAAATTCTGGTGTGGTGTGAATGCCTTGGGTCAGTCTGAATATATTTTTTCTGTAATTTAATCATTATTACATGATGTTTGCAATACATGCTTTGCTTTTTAATTTGAAAGCAAACTTTTCTACTGCTGAAAGACATTTTTTGACGACTTGACTATTGCTAATATTGAGTACTGAGTTGACTGCATTCTTTCATTTTTACATTATAGAGAACAAAGTCACATTAATTTGAAAAATAAATATCACTTGGTATTTCTGTCTTGTCTCCAGAGGTGACACAGAATTGGTTTCATTAATTCCTACATGGCTGGGATCAAGAAAGTAGGAAAAAAAAAAAACCTTTAAAACCTCAATTCTCAGTAGGAAGTAGGTTACATTAGGTGAATTTATAGGTAATCCATATATGTTCTAATGGGTTTAGAAAGAACCTTACAGAGCATATTACATGATAAACCTGAGTGGAGTGGGTTTGGGAGAATAAACTAACAGGATTATTGTGTCTTGTACTTGGTACATGGGCACAATTGACGTGCCCCCTTCAGAACCTGAACTGTTAGTAACAGTGGCAGTAACACCACCAACCAGTGAGCAGAGATACAGCTCTTAGGCCAAGCTGGACCCACCATATGGCTGTAGGAGGTGACTGACAAGCAGCAGTACTTAGCCAGACCAAGACGAGGAGGGAGGAGTCAACAAGTTTTCTGGAGGCTGAGGGGTTCCAGTGGTGGAAAAGTGTGCCCCAAGCCTTTATGGATGAGTTACAGGTCTTAACATTAGTCTCCTCCTGTATGGTTTCCGTACCCACTAACTAACCTGATGATAACCTGGTTTTCCACGTGACTGTCTCTAGGAGAGAAAATGTACTGTTCATGCCGACATAGGTATTTCAGTCTGCATGATAAAAGTTCTACATCTTACTACAAAATAATAAACTGGCTGGTTTATAATGGATCTCAGGAGATTTATTGTTGAGTCTAAACCCCTTCCACTCCCTACCTAAACCAGAACAACCTGGGTGGCAGGTAGAGGGCTGGGGTCCAGACCTGTGAGTCCCCTGCAGAAGCTTCTTGGAAGCAGCTACAGGCTTTTGGCCACAGCTTGTCTCATCGTGCCTTTTCCAGGCTATCTTCCAGCCTGGGCATAGTCTAAATCGGGGGTTGGCGAAATGACCTATGGATCAAATCAAGCTCATGGCCTATTTTTATATTACCTAGGAGCTAAGAATGGTTTCTACATTTGTAAAGGTCTTTAAAAAGGAGACATAATACGTGGCAGAGACCTCATCAATGGCCCACAAAGCCTAAAGTATTTAGGATGTGGCTCTTTACAGAAAAAGGGGCTCCTGGTCTAAATGAGTGATCTGTGAGACACCAGCTGTTCATTAGAATCACCCGGGAACTTGAAAACGCTGATACGCAGAGGCCCATTCTGAGATTTCTTAGTCCTCTCTGGTGGGACCTGGGTGCTAAGAGTTTTTAAAGCTCCCAGGTGATTCTAATGAACGGCTGGCGTTGAAAACCACCTATCTAAGTATTTGAAAAGAAATGATGGGTATTTCCCCCATTCATGCTTCCATTTTCAAAGGTACTTGTTAAAAATAATAACATAAAATGAAATTTTGTCTCAGTGCCATTTCCTGAAACCTGTTTCTCCTTCTAGACAGTTTCTAGGTATGCACTATTACATGCGTCCTCCCCTCCCTTTTCCTTGCACAAATGGGTTATATGTGCAGTGTTTTGCCACTTTTACAGGTCATTTTACAACAGAATACAGCAGCTCATTTTTTAACGGCTCCACTGTGTGGTACTCCATTGTGTGGAAATAGCGTAAGTTATTTAAACTAATAGTTTATGGGCAGATGTTTAGGATGTTTGAGGGTTTTGCTGTTACAAATAGTGTTACGGTGGATAGTTTTATACAAGAGACTGAGTATCTGTGTGTATTTTTTGTAGGAAATATTTCTAAAAGTGATTACTGGTTCAAAGGATATGTGCATTTAACATTTTGATCACTATTGCCTTTCAGAATTACTGCACTAATGTATGGTTCCAGCAATACTGTATCAGAGTCTCTTTGCTTGTCCTCTTGCCAATACTATTTACCAAATTGATCCGTGCTGCTTTGATACATGAAAATGCTCTTATTTCTGTTTGCTTGTTTTTGTGTTTTAAATTAACCATAAAAAATAGAGAAAAAGTAATTTACTTTTTTTTCTTTTGTGAACCATGCCATTAGAGTCATATCTAAGAAATCTTTTACTAATACAAGGTTACAAATATTTTCAACAATTTTTCTTCCAGGAGATTCGTATTAGTAATTTTGGATATTGTATTTAGATATATGGTTTATTTTTAATTAATTTCTAAGTATACTTTATAATGAACAGACTCAACTCCTTCATTTTAAAAGAAACAACAACATATGTGTGAGGGAGTTCTGCTTCCAAATTAGCTATGGTTAAACTATAAGACTGGGAGCTAGAATCAATGAATTCAGGCCTAGCTCTACTTCTTCCTTTTTTATTATTATTTTAGGACAGGTTCTTGCTCTGCCACCCAGGCTAGAGTGCAGTGGCACGATTATAGCTCACTGAAGTCTGAAGCTTCAACCTACTAGGCTCAATCCATCCTCAAGCCTCATCCTCCTGAATAGTTGGGACTACAGGCACACACCATCACGGCCGGCTACTTTTTGTACTTTTTCGTAGAGACGGGGTTTCACCGTGTTGCCCAGGCTGGTCTCAAATGCCTAGACTCAAGCAATTCACCTGCCTTGGCCTCCCAAATTGCTGGGATTACAGATGTGAGCCACCACACCCGGCCTCTAATACTGAATGTAGTAAGTATGATCATCAGCAAGTCACCTGACCCTTCTGAGCCTGCTACCTTATATCTAATGTAAGTGGGTGGGTGTGATTGATTCCAAAGCTCCTTCTAATTGCTGAGATTTTCTCTTAACAGTAGTTGATAATTTTACTCATTATTGGTCTCATACAAAACAGCCAGCCATAAATTTCTTTCATGCTCTCTTCTTACTGTTTTACGTAGGTTAGCTTGGATCATCACTTGAATAAAATTGACCATTAAAATCTAGGCCGCTATATGGGATTATAAATTGGATGTTTTTCTTTTCTTTTTTCTTTCTTTTTCTTTTTTTTTTTTGAGACAGAGTCTTGCTCTTGTTGCCCAGGCTGGAGTGCAATGGCGCAATCTCGGCTCACCGCAACCTTTGCCTCCCAGGTTCAAGTGATTCTCCTGTCTCAGCCTCCCGAGTAGCTAGGATTACAGGCATGCACCACCACTCCCGGCTAATTTTGTATTTTTAGTAGAGATGGGGTTTCTCCATGTTGGTCAGGCTGCTCTCGAGCTCCCGACCTCAGGTGATCTGCCCACCTCAGCCACCCAAAGTGCTGGGATTACAGGTGTGAGTCACTGCCCCTGGCCCCAAGATTATTAATTAATAATAATTTTCTAATTAATATTAGAAAAACTAATATTTTTCTTGATATGATTGTGAGGTCTCTAGATTTAAAAATGCTTTATATTGAAAACATTACATCCTGAAAAAATGCACCTTTTATTTATTTCCCACCTTCAATATTTCAAAGGAATTTGTGCTCTATCAGAAAAGACTGCACAAAACAGAAGACTTGTGACAATTCAGCTATTTAACCCTGTGACAGATTCGAGGAGGCGCTCACACAGCTGTGAGGGGCTTCCACAGACAACGTAGTCATGACTATTCTACTCCTTTTCTTATCAATGAAGAAAGCAGAGTAAAGGTCTGTGGAAAATAGTTGAAAGAAGATATTTAACTTCTCTGGATTGCAACATAAGGTCCATCATTTTGGTAACTATATATATGGTACGTTTCCCCCAGTTTTAGGAAAGGAAACTGCTTGTCTAAAATGGTGACAACTCAACCATATGTTGACAATTCCCATGGCCAGTGGGAAGTCATGGGTTTCCTTTGTGTGATAGCAAGCTAGGGCTCATTAGATTCAAATTCTGGTGATACATAGAAGCTGAAACCCAGAACACACTTGGCTGTGAATCCAAGAACATGCATTTTCCACCAAGCCCTGCAATCATGGCAGTGAGAGCTTGGGGGATGTGCACAGGGGAAATACTAAGAGTTGGGAGCCTGCTGATCTGAACTATGGTCCTAGGATCTACCATTGTGCATCCTAAGGCAATTCATGACAAGTATTTGGCTCATAGATTTTCCATTTGTAAGGAAAAAAAAGACTAAATAATACCTGAGAATATTAGAAATGATTTTCTAAAGCCAGTGGCAGAAAATTGATGCCTAAAAAAATTGCATCTATTGATTTATCAACGCTTTGGAGTAGCCAAAATTAATTTCAAAGGTGGACCTGGACTCTGCCTTCAGATATGCTCTTGGCTCAAGTTGCTATGAGTGTGAGAACCTTCTGCTTTTTTTTTGTTTCCTAAGAAAATCTTGAATAGAGCTCTCTAATTCCGCCAATGCTTGTAAACAATTCGCCTTACTCAAGCGTTGTGGAGACAGATGAGCCCTATGTTAATCACACCAAATAGCCACTTATGATATTTTTACTAAGGGGTACAACTTTTATCTCATGGCATCTCAGTTTCCACAGCTCAAATGAAACATAATGGTTATGCATGAGTATTGCTGCAGGCTCCCACACACATATCTTATTCCAAATAGTCCAAAGTGTGAAACTTCCTGTCAAAACAAGTCAGATCAGCAGAGGACTAGAAAGTTGACTCACGTGGTTTTCCCCTGGTGTGGTGTCATGCAAAAGTATATTTGGTTTTTGTCACCTCCTGGACTGCAGGCACAGAGGTCCTAAAACTTTGAGGATCTCTGGGTGATAAGTATGTCTCATGTTTTTGCACTGGGTCCCTTTTATTATACATGAGTTTATGATAATGAGGTGACTTAGAATGGGGCTTTACGGTCTTAGGGTGAGGCTGGTCAACAGAGAGACCCAGTGATTCTGGGTTGGAACATTCAGTCCCACCCACCAACCTCTTGGAAGATGAATGGGGGGCTACAGACTGAAATCTAAAACACTCTTTAAAAAATTATATTTGGAGAGCCTCAGAATTAGCAGATACATCCATGTTCTGGGAGGGTGGTGCCCCCAAATCCACAGGAGCAAAGCTCCTGAGCTCAGGCTCTCACCAAGCCTTGCCCAATGTACCTCCTCAACTGGCTGTGCATTTGTTTCCTTTATAGTAACCTGGTAACTGTGAGCAAAGTGCCATCCTGAATTATGTGAGCTGTGCTAACAAATCATCCAACCTGAGGAGGGGGTTGTGGGAATTTCCAATTTATAGCTGGTCTGTGAGAAATACGGGTAGCTTCAAGATTTGCGTTTGGCATCGAAAGTGGGGGCAGTCTTGTGGGACTCAGCCCTGAAAGCTGTGCAGCCTGATGCATACTCCAGGTAGCAGAATTGAATGAAATTGTTGGACACCCAGTAGGCATTTGGAGAATTGGTCATTGGTGTCAGAAAACAGCCCACCTTCCTATCCCCCTTTTCCATCAATATTGTTTATAAATGAACTGTCCATTAAGGTCATCATCTTTATGAAAGGGCCCAGGTCCTATGAGGGGGAGTTGAAAGAACTGGGAATGTTTAGTATGAAGACTCAAAGACTAGGGTCTGAGTGGACTCTAGGGTACAAGTGCATAACGTGCAGGTTTGTTACATATGTATACATGTGCCATGTTGGTGTGCTGCACCCATCAACTCGTCATTTACATCAGTTATAACTCCCAACATATTTTTCATGTTTTCATTTCACATGCTCAGTCAGATCCATTTGTAATAACTCTTTCAACGTCTTTGTCCACTAATTCTATCATTTGTGCCATTTCTGGAGTGATTTCAATTCATTGATATGTCTATTCATTCTGCCTTATATTTTCTAGCTTCTTTTTATGAATAATAGTTTTTACTAAATATCAGGTATGAATTTTATCCTTTTGCAGGCTGGCTATTTTTGTATACCAATACATGTCTGTGAACTTTGTTCTAGATCTCAGCTAATTTACTTGTAATTATTTGTATCCTTTTAATTTTTTTCAAGCTTTGTTAAGTAAGACAAGAGCATCAGTGAGTCTGGGACTTGTATTGTGCCATAAGGGAGGTAAAACTCTACTATGGAACAGAAACCCTCCCTAGGCCCATTTCAGCCTTAGACTTGTTCCCTTAATTGTTTCAGTGTTCATTTCACTGCTGTCTGATATGTTACTTACATACATAGGTCTGTCAGTCCTCAGCTGAAGACTCAAAGAAGACTGTCTACAGGTATCTAGAATTCTCTCTCTCTCTTTTTCTCTCTCTCTCTGTTTTGCTGTCTCCTCTCATCTGTGATACTCTGTGCCATTCATTCAAACAATGGACCACCAGGGTCCTTCTGGGTCCCCCTTACCTGGTCTGTGGTCTGGAAACACTTCACGCAGTTAGCTAAGGCAATGAATGATAGGGTTTGCCTTATTTGTTTCCCATCATAAAGGGATTACTCTCCTTATTAACTGATGCCCAATATTTTTAAAGTCACAATTATATGTATTTGTGCACTTTTAAAGTTGTTTGTTTTTCTTTTGGATGGGAGGGTAAATCTGTTTCCTGTTATGCTATCTTGGATGGAAGACAAGATGGGAAGTTATTTCTTGAAAGAGATCTAAATGGCATTATTTCATGACAGAGTCAGCCACAAAGGGATAGGATGAAATATTATGATTAATGTATAACCTGGGCACTGAGAGAAGAGCATAATACATTCAAGATACCAGTTTCTGGAAGGAACAATAGCAGATGGTGGTCTCCGATTCTTTTGATCCCCTCTGTAACCACTAACAAGCAAAGCTTAGTGTCTGTGATGGTTAATACTGGCTGTCAACTTGATTGAATTGAAAGATACAAAGTATTGATGCTGGGTGTGGCTGTGAGGGTGTTGCCAAAAGAGATGAACATTTGAGTCAGTGGGCTGAGAAAGGCAGACCCACCCTTCATCTGGGTGGGCACAATCTAATCAATCTAATCAGCTGCCAACAAAGCTGTAATATAATCAGGCAGGAAAATATGAAAAGAGAAAGCGGCCCAGCCTCCCAGCCTCCATCTTTCTCCTGTGCTGGATGCTTCCTGCCCTCAAACATCAGACTCCACGTCTTCAGTTTTGGAACTAGGACTGGCTCTCCTTGCTCCTCAGCCTGCAGAGGGCCTATTGTGGGACCTTGTGATCATGAGAGTTAATACTTAATAAACTTCATTATACATATACATATATGTGTGTGTGTGTGTGTGTATATATATATATATATATTCCATTAGTTCTGTTCCACTAGAGAACCCTGACTAATACAGTGCCCTTGTTCAAAGTTGAAGTTTTTTTCAATTTTATATATTAGTATGTGTATATATGTACCAATGAAATACATATCAATGGAATATATATATATATACACACATATATTCAATTAGTTCTTTTCCTCTAGAGAACCCTGATTAATACAGTGTCTTTATTCAGAGTTGATATTTTTTCAACTTTACATAAAAACTGAACAAAATTATTACTGAAAAAATTAGGATTTTTTTATCTACATCTAACCAGCAATATAAATAGACACCATCTTCACTTATGCACAGCTTCAGTACAAGTCTCTCTTAACACAGACTTGGTCACTTACACAAAAGTGTTGCCTTTAGCTCCACTCATAAGAAATCTCGAAGCTACTGTGCTGATGTCTCTGAACATGTAGATACAGCATCAGTCTTCATCAATATTCACTCAGAGCTGGGGAGGCTGAATCAGGCGAATAAATGAGGAGAGATGAATGGACTGGCAAGGGCAGCAACTAACATTGCAGAAAGATATATTCACCTTCTGCTTGATGCAAAGAGGAAAGCCTACATGTTACATTACGAACTAAATAGAGTTGAACAATGTATTCTAAGATTTCAGAGGAAAGATCTTCAGCATTGAGAATGGAGAACCCAGAAAGATTATGCTAAATACGTGAGAGATGTTAGAAGACACTTTTTCTTTCCTGAATTTACATAAAAGAAAAGTAGATGCAGGTCATTCAACATCAGCATTTTCAGCCACTGGAGAATGGACCCCAGTAACAATGACTGCACATCGACAAATGGACCTTTTATTTTTATTATCGAATTATGCGACCTAAATTATACATTCCTACCCAGCTAGCACTACACTTCAACAGACAGATTTTTATAGCTGTTAAGAAAGCATACAAAAGAAGCCAAATGTGAAACAGTATTGCTTGCCTTTACTTTTTAAGCAGGACAAAAGAAATAACACATTCAGTAATTGATTGGAATAATGGATTCTGGTATTTATTTAACTATTAAGGAAGGAAAAATGCTGACATGTAAAATAAGAAATGTTAAACTTCTTGATTTTTAGTTGGAAAGATTAAAGAGTCATCAACTTGTTATGTGTTATTACTTTCTAACATTTTATATTTCTTAAAACTGTGGAGCAATTTTGAGCCTATGTCACCTTTAAATAGCATCAGATGAGATAGGGTCAAAAAATAGAATATGTTATAAATTTATATTCACTGCTGTCCAAAGGTTAAATTAGCTACTAAAATCAGTAGTGAGGCTCTCATTCGTGGATATGTAAAAGTAAAGTCTGTGTAAAAATTCGTCTTCACTAAATGCATTATTCAAGATTCCCCAGATAAACAGAAACAATAGGATATATATGTAAATGTGTGTGTATATATGTATATGTGTAGGTATGTGTATATATATTTATATATATCCTATTGTATATAAAATACATACACATATAAGAGGAAGTTTACTATGGTAATGGTTCACACAATTATGGAGACTGAGAAGTCACATGATATGCCATTAGCAAGCTGGAAAACCAGAAAATCCTCTGGTTTAATTCTGCTCGAGCCTGAAGGTCCAATAACCAGAAGACTCAGTCCAAGGTTAAAGGCTTAGAACTGAGGTGGAGAAGGGGAGGAATTTTTCCTTTTTCCACTTTTTTATGTAATTTGAGCCTTCTATTGATTAGATAATGCCCCTTCACGGTGGTGAGGAGAAATCTCTCTCTCTCTCTTTCTAAATTTAGCCTACTAATTCAAACACTACTCCCTTCTGAAACCCCCCTCACAGACAACCCTAGAAATTAACGTCCAATTCACTATCTGGGCCTTCTGTAACCCAATTTGATGGGTAAAATAAACCATCACTTATGCTTACTATACTATTAGTGAGAGAGAAGGAGGAGAAAGAAAGAGGAAGGAAGAGAAAAAGTAATACAGTAAAGGGAAGAAAAAGTGAAAGAGGGAGGCGAAGAACCAATTTAGGAAATGGCACATTCGAGGAAGTGCAAAAGACAATATGCCCTTTCAGTTATAAATATGCTAAGCTGATAAAGCTGCAGACATTGACAATAAGGCTAAAAGATGGCACACTCGGGAAAAAAATAAAGCCTCTGTGTTTTTTAACAATTTTGTATTATGTCCTTTTGAAATTGCAAAGCCAAAAGCCATAAACACTATCTATGCATTTAAAAAGCCACTTCAAGCACTTTGAAATGGATAATAGATGATAAATACCATGTCCAATAGAAATCTTTTAATTTAAATTGTAAATGTTTTATCATCAGCTATTAATTAAAAATTGTTTCAAAATCAATAGAGAACGAGGAGGAATTACTGAATGCAGGAGAGACAATGAGGAAAGCCTGTATATATAAATATTGGATATGTAGGAGAAAAAAATTAATATAGTATCCTTTTCTGATTTTACCTGTCTCTCTGCTTATACCCCTTACATATTCTATGCAAAGTATGCAATTATAGTCAAGGAGGTACTGTCTTACATGCCTAAGAAAATGAACTGGTGTACAATATGTACAAAGAGGTCATCACACTGGGCATTAAATTTAATCTTTTTTTAATTAAATCCCTATTTTTAGTGGCATCGCAATGTTTGTGTCTCAGGAAGAAAACATTCCATCCAATCCACAAACAGCTATCACGTTGAAAGAAGACAGAGTCACTGTGATCATAGCTATCAAAAAGAAGTATTAAAAGGATAGTATGGAATTCAACCGAGCATGACCACAGAAGTGGGACGCTCAGTCAGCCACGCCTGTATTGTGTTCATCCACATGAGCTAAGAGCTCCACCCACGGCCCTAGTTTCAAAGCACCTGTCATGATGAGGTGCCAGATTTCTTTATTTTCTGGTTGATTCAGAGACAGAAAGTATTTTCATTAAAGATCTTGGATACATATGTCAAATCACTAAATAATATCAAACACTGAAGACTTCAATAAGTGAGCCAGTGTGCGTGTGTGTGTGTGTGTGTGTGTTTAGGTAAAGTATTTATTAGGGTGAAAAAGCAGCATTCCCTGTTTGAATTCTTGTTGTTAAGGATGTTTCTATCTTTGCAACCATAGAAATGGACACAAGAAATGGCTCTTATTATTTGGGGATGTCATAGAGGAATGTTGAATTTTATTCAAAGTTTTTTCCATGTCTATTGAGATAATCATATGTTTTTTGCTTAAAGTTCTATTTATGTGGTGAATCCCAATTATTGATTTGTGTATATTGAATCAACCTTACATCCTAGGAACAGAATCTACATGATCATGGTGAATTAACTTTATGATGTGCTGTTAGATTCTCTTTGCTAGTATTTTGTTGAAGATGTTTACATCTAAGTTCACTAGGGATATTGGCCTGTAGTTTTCTTTTTTCTTTTCTTTCTTTTTTTTTTTTTTTTTTTTTTGCGTATCTTTGCCAGGGTTCAGTATCAGTCATGTTGTCCTTTTAGAATGAGTTAGGGAGGGATCTCTCCTCCTCGATATTTTGGAATAGTTTTGCTAGAATTGGTACCACGTTTTCCTTGTACATCTGGAAGAATTCAGCTATGAATCCATCTGGTCTAGAGTTTTTTGGGTTTTATGTTTTTCTTTTATTACAGATTCAGATTTGGAACTCAATATTAGTCTGTTCAAGGTTTCAATTTTTCCTTGTTGTTTTTGATTTGCTTATTTGGATCATCTCCTTTTCTCTGTTAATCTAATTAGAAGTCTATTGATTTTGTTTATCCTTTCAAAAAATCAAGTTTTAGTTTATTTGATTGTCTATATGGATTTAGATGTCTCAAATTCATTCAATTCTTCTCTAATTTTAGTTATTTATTCTCTTTTACTAGCTTTCGGGTTACTTTGTTATTGTTTTTCTAGTTATTTTAGGTTTGCTGTATACCTAAAAAATATCATTCTGAACATTAACCTGGGGAAAGAATTTGAAACTAAATCCTCAAAAGCAATTGCCAAAAGAGTTAAAATTGACAAGTGGAGCCTAATTAAATTAAAGAGTTTTTGTGCAGCAAAACAAACAAATGAAACAAAACAAAAACATATTAATGGAGTAAACAAACAACCTACAGAATGGGAGAAAATATTCACAAAGTATACATCTGACAAATGTCTCATATCTACAACCCATAAAGAACATTAACAACTCAATAAGCAAAAAACAAATTATCCCATTAACACGTGGGCAAAAGACATGAACAGACACTTCTCCAAAAAAGACATAAAAGTGGCCAACTAACATAAGAAAAAAATGCTCAACATCACTAATAATCAAAGAAATGCAAATTGAAACTACAATGAGTTATCATCTTACACCAGTTGGAATGGCTATTACTAAAAAGTCAAAAAATAACAGATGCTGGTGAGGTTGTGGAGAAAATGTAATTAATATTGTTGGTGGGAATGTAAAATTACTTCAGCCACTGTGGAAAGCAGTTTGGAGATTTATCAAAGACCTTAAAACAGAACTACCACCCAACCCAGCAATCCCATTACTGAGTGTTGAGAACTTACCTAAAGAAGAAAAAATCATTTTACATAAAAGACTTGTAAACTTGTAGGTTCATCACAGCACTATTCACAATAGCAAAGACATGGAATCAACCTAGATGCCCATCAGTGGTAAATGGGATAAAGAAAATGTGATACATATGCACCATGGAATACTACACAGCCATAAAAGAGAATAAAATTATGTCCTTTGCAGCAACAGGGATGGAGCAGAAGGTCATTATACTAAGCAAATTAACACAGGAATAGAAAATCAAAATATCACATGCTCTTACTTATCAGCAGGAGCTAGGCACTGGATACACATGGACATAGTTAAAAACAACATACAAAGGGAACTATGAGACTGGGGAGAGTAGGAAGAGGATAGAGGCTGAAAAACTATATATTGGGTACTCTGCTCACTACTTGGGATATGGAATCATTTGCACCCCCAACATCAGTGTCACACAATATACACACGTAACAAACCTGCACATCAACCCCAAATCTAAAATAAAAATTGAAAAAAAATAAATAAGAAGAAACAGCAACAACAGAGTGATTTTAAACACAATAAGACCGTGATCTTAAAATTTCACCTTGAAGATAAACATCCATTTGATCATACTTCTTTTAAAACACTGTGAGATTGGCATAAGTGGTAAAAGTGTGTGTTTTCATGCATGTGTGTGTGTGTGAGTGTGTGTGTGTGTTGCTTGATTTGAATTCTGGGTCTCTGGCCATTAAGGAGAATGAAAATTCAATTCCAGTCATACGTTCATTTATGAATTTGTCCATTATTCCCCAAATATATTTTCACTGGCCATTTTATGGTCCATATTGAATTAGAATTGAAGATAAAATGGTAAATAAGAGAGAGATTCTACCCACAATGAAAAAAAAATCATAATGTGGAAGGTTCTATGGGTGTAGTCAAAGAGAGATACACCTAATAAAAGCAATCATCCACACTCAGTCTTGGTTTATGAGCGTGACTGAGTTAGATAAAGGGGTATGAACAGCATGGGAGGGGAGCATTGCACACAGAGTTTGCAACTTGGCCTAACACCTAACTGCAGAAGTGAGAGAGTAGCCATCCAGTGCACATATGCTGAAGCATTAAGTGTATGTGCATATGTGTGTATGTCTTTTATTAATTGGTGGCTGTGATAAGGGATGAGGTGGTGAAACTCATGTTGAACTTTTTCTCTGTGCTTCATGTTATGATATATACCCAAAACAAATGAAAAACAGAGTCTGAAAGGAGATCGTGACAAAAAAAATGATGTGTATCTATGACATGCCAGAAATATTTCTAGGCACACTCACTAACATTGTTGTCCATGTTTAACGTGTCTAGAACTTTACGCAATTTGCTTTATTTAAACTTTCTAGAGAAATAGATCAATAGTCAATCATATTTTACATATAAAGAGAAAAAACTTCTAAAAATTTAAGTTAAAAGCTTACACAGGTACAAAGTAGAAGAAGAAGATTCAAAACCAGATATAGGACAGATTGAAGCTGTATTTACAAGGCAATTGCAAATGTGATCGCTCTGTTTACACTTCTAATCTCCTGTAATCCATTCTCAATACAATATATATATGTAATTTTTTAAAATGAGAATCACATTAGACACGTACAGACACACACACACACACACACATACACACACACACACACACACACACACACACACACACACCCCTATGGAAATACAACCCCTCCCACCTCCTTAAAGCATGCCACTGACTTTCCATGGCATGTAGAGCATACTCTTACTCCTAACATCAGTGTTTTACCTTACCTGGCCTATTTCTTTAAGCTTTGAGTTCTTTATTCCATTACTTAATATATTCCAACTGCCTATTCTCTGTGGTTTAGCCTACCAGGCATTATTTTTGTTCTAATCTTTGCACTCATATTCCCTCTGCCAAGAAAACTCTTTGGTTCCATAGATGACTTTATCCAACGTTCAAGTATTGCCTTAAGTACTACCTCCTAGAGTCAATTCCCCACAATTTAATAAAAAATGAGCACACTCATTTCTTGGTATAAGCACCAGTATGCCATCACGATCTCTTAGATTTTTCAGTTTATTTACTGCCTAATGATACACAACACTATACAATGCTTTTCCTTGCTTATTTATACTAGTTCTTTCATTATTATCTATAATCTCCTAGAGGATGTGGTAAATTTAATTTTAATTCATTGCAATTAAAATTTTCTGTGTTCTACTATATAGTGAATTTTGTGTTACATATATGCTAAAATCAATCTAGGTTTCTTTTTCATGAGTGCATGTTTTCCTATTTCTATCACTCTACAACTTTTTATACAATTAGATCGTTCATATCCTTGGTTAATGTTCTGGTTTTCTTACTCTGTCAAATATTTGATGATTTTCAATATAACTGTGAATTTTTATGCTTTTCCTTTGACTCTACCATTTTTTTCCTATATTCCTCGGACCAAATCATTAGGTCAAAAAGTTTCAAATATTTCATGTCTGCTTAGTGGAAACTTCTAATCAGGATTGATTGAAATTTTATTTTCTTTTTTTGTTTTACATGTTGTTTTCTTTTAATGATATAAGCATTTTTATATCACCTTCCCTCTGTTATATTTTCTTGGTTTATCTTTTTTTACTCTTCATTTCTTACCTTCTTTTGGTTATATTCATGATCTATTTATTTCTTCATTTGAAAGATTCATTTTCTACTTTAAAAAATTTATGTAGCCTAACAATACATTATTTTTAGATATTGAAATGATCACACACAGAAAAGTTGATGATATAGTAAATTAAAAATGAAAAAATACTTCAATTACTATAATCTGGAGTAAAAAAGGAGACATTACTAACCCCATTATCTAAATACAAAATATTATAAAGAAGAAATGTGAAAAATGTTATGTTAAGAAACTCTATAGCTCAGATATAATTGAAAAACTCAAGAAAAACAAATCATGAATCTAGGTAGAACTATAATGAACTTCCAATAAATGAAAGCTCAAGCACAGATGCCTTCAGTAAAGTAGTGAATTCCACCAAATGTTTAAAGAATCACCTTAACATAGAGCTAACTTCAAAATTCTTCTCAAAACAGAAAATAAGGAACACATCTTAATTCATTATTTCAGGCCAGTATCACATTAATCCCAAAAGCAGACAAGACTTCACAAAAAAGTATAGACCAATATTCATTATGATATTACACAAAAAATCCTCAACAAAATTCTAGCAAACTAAATATAGAAAAAAGGATCATATACCATGACCAAGTGAGATTTACTTCAGAAATGCAAAACTGGTTCAATATGTCAAAATCAACCAATGTAATTCACCATATAAATAGACTAAGAAAGCAAAACAAGATGAGCACATGTTCATCTCAATAAATACAGTAAATCTGCTTTCCAAAGTCCAGCACCCTCTTAGTAAAAACATTCAGCAAACTAGGAATAAAAATATTCTCATGCTAATAAAAGCATCTATGAAAAGTCCACAGCTAACATCATACTTAGTGTCAAAAGAAGCAAAACTTTCCCTTAAAGATCAGGAACAAGACAAAGATGTTAGTGTAAAATAGTGCATCCACTGTGGAAAACAGTTTGGTTCCTGAGTAAGTTAAACACAAGTTGCCATATGATCCAGCAATGCCACTTCTTGGTGTACACCCAAGCAAACTGTAAGCGTATGTTCACACAAACACTTATATAGGAATATTCACAGTGTTGTTATTTCTAATAGCCCCAAAATAGACACAAACCAAATATCAATCAACAGATAAATAGGTAAACAAAAGGTGACATAAAATACAATGAAATATTATTCAACCATAAAAAGGGATGCAGTGGTGACGCATAGTATGACATGGATGAACCTTCAACACATTGTGGTAAATGAAGGAAGTCAGGCACAAAGACCATATATTATATGTGTTTGGACGAACGGAGGCAAGATGGTGCACATCCAGGTTCTTCATCCCCCCTCCCAACTTTTCCCGCACGCGCGAAAATGCAGCCGGCGCCCAGGGAGGGTGCAGACCAACTGGGCATGCGCCAGGTGACGTCAATCTGAAGAGACCAAGATTTACCTGGTCGCACCTGCGGAACGCTCCTGACACGCCCATGCCCCACCTATTGCCCTCCCACTCCTAGAAAAGCCGCTCTCCGCCATTGAGCCACGCGGACTTCCCAGCTTCCCAGTCCTGTCGGGATGTCAGAACTCTGTCCAAAAGCTTGGGGGAGGGGAACTCTGCCGGCCTTCTTTGCCAGAGGCCGACAGACTTCTTCTCCACACCTTAGGTTACTAAAATAAACTAGCAGTTTTGCTCCTGACCTGTGCCTACTTGCTGGTTCTTTTGTGCTCGCTCTGGTGGTCTTAGAAAAACAAGACAGATGGTGCCGAACCCGGGAGGAGACCCCTCCTCAGGGCCCCCAGGGTCCGGGGAGCCTCCTCCTCCTCGTTCCATGCCGCGGACGGACCAGGACCTGAGACCCGCTTCGCTCACTCTCACGGCCTCTCTGGGGTAAGTGCCCTTGTCTCCTCTTTACCACCCTCGGCCAAAATCCTGCGCAGGTCCAAGGTCCATTTTGAGCCACCAAGTGGCTTGGGAGACCCTTGCAGGATGGAGACGTCCACCTGAAGGTACTCTCCACTTTGGCTTCAAGAGCCTCCAGTCTGTCTCTGCTGGTTCCAAAGGACGCTTTGAAGCCAGGCAGAGATCCACTTCCATTTCCATTGTGTCCATTGTGTGTCGGTAAAGAGGAAACAAATGGGAAACCCCCAGTCCAAATTTCCAAAGAGCACCCCCTTAGGGTGCCTCCTAGCCAATTTAAAAACCTTACAGCTCAAACAAGACCTTAGGACGAAGCGGTTAATTTTCCTTTCCACTGTGGCGTGATCGACCTCAGCAATTTCTGCCAGCGGCTAGGCAAGTGGTCCGAAATTTACATACAAGGCTTTTGGGCCTTAGGCTCTGTCCCTATACTCCTTCTCTCCCTGCTCTCCCCACCCCCTCCCTTCCTGCCCAGACTCCTCCTCCTCCCCCCATTCAGACTCCTTCTTCCTCCTCCTTATCTACTAGTAATCCACTCGGTCCCATGCCTCCTTCGGGGCCCCCAACTGGCTGTCTTGAGTCCCCTATCTCTGCCCACATCCTCCTACAGTGTTAGCACCTTTGCGAGAGGTGGCTGGGGCGGAGGGGGTAGTCAGAGTACATGTCCCTTTTTCATTGGCCGATCTTTCCAAAATTGAGAAGCGTTTAGGTGATTTCTTAGCTAATCCTACCATATACATAAAGGAATTTAGATACCTTTGTCAGGCCTATGACTTAACTTGGCAAGACCTCCAGGTTATCCTAACCTCCACCCTAAACCCGCAGGAGCAAGAGCGCATCCTAGCGGCCACCAGGCAGCACGCCAGCCAACTACATTTAACTGACGCCGCCATCCCACTAGGGGAGCAAGCCGTCCCCTCGGCAGACCCAGACTGGAACTACCAAGCAAACCAGCCTGGGCGCCGTAGGCGAGACCTAATGGTTCAGTGTTTGTTGGCTGGTATGCAAGCAGCCTCAAACAAAACTGTAAATTTTAACAAATTAAAAAATTATTCAAAATCCAGAAGAAAATCCAGCCGCATTCTTAAATAGGCTGACTGAGGTTCTAACCCAGTATACCCGGTTAGATCCGGCCTCCCCCACAGGGGCCACCATTTTGGTGTCTTATTTCATTTCTCAATCAGCTCCTGACATTCGTAAAAAACTTCAAAAGGTAGAGGATGGTCCTCAGGCACCAATACAAGACCTGGTTAAATTAGCCTTTAAGGTCTATAACTCCAGAGAGGAGACGGCAAGCTTGCCTTGAACAGAAGGTTCAGCTCCTAGCAGCGGCTTTACAGCCCAGTCGTAACCCCAGACCAGAGAGCACACACCCCGCAGACTCCAAGGCTACAAAAGGAGCCTGCCTGCCATAAGTGCGGCAAGGCAGGACACTATGCCAACAGGTGTCCGCAGGGTCCCCGAGTCCCAACGCAGCCTTGCTATAAGTGCAAGGCATCAGGACATTAGGCCAGTGAATGTCCTAACCCTCGTCCACCAGCAACCCCCCTGCCCTGCTTTCCAGCAGGGAGGAAACTGGAAATCTGATTGCCCCACCCTGAGAACAGGTGCCGCACCTCTACGTGACCCCCTTTCCCAGGATCCTGGGAGCTCCTTCCAGCTCCTACATCTGGACGACGACAACTGAAGGTGCCGAGACTCGGGGACCCCCATCACCCTCGCCGAGCCACGGGTAACTCTCCTGGTAGTGGGTAAGACAATTAATTTTTTAATCAACAGCGAGGCTACCTATTGTGTTTTGCCGTCCTTCTCTGGACCTAGCCTTCCATCCAATATCTCTGTAGTAGGTGTAGACGGAAAGCCATCCACTCCATGAAAAACTCCACTCCTTAATTGCTGCCTGGCCAACAACTATTTTGCGCACTCATTCCTCATAATACCCTCATGCCCTACCCCCTTACTAGGCCGAGACATCCTGAGCACCTTAAAGGCCTCCATACACATCCCCACCAACCCATCCACTCCCCTTCAACCCTCTCATGACCTGTTGCTCATGCTTTGTGCAGGCGCACACGCTCCTCCTATGTCGCCCCCACCCCCCATCTTCCCTATTTCTGTACACCCTCAAGTGTGGGACACTTCCACCCTGGTCATAGCTGCCCACCACCCACCAGTTCTTGTCAAGCTCAAAGATCCTACTCGTTTCCCAAACCGCCCCCAATTCTCTCTCTCTCCGACACATCTACAAGGTTTAAAGCCAATTATCACGCGACTACTTAGCCAACATATCCTTGTCCGCACACATTCCCCTTGTAACACTCCAATACTTCCAGTTAAAAAGGCAGATGGAACGTATAGGTTAGTACAGGATCTTCGGCTAGTCAATGAAGCCACCCGTCCCACGCACCCTGTAGTTCCCAACCCTTACACCCTTCTGTCCCATATCCCTACCAATTCTACTTATTTTACTGTGCTAGACCTTAAGGATGCCTTCTTTACCATACCCCTACACACAGACTGCCAGTTCCTTTTTGCTTTCACATGGGAGGACCCAGACACACATAGCTCCACTCAACTGATGTGGTTTTAGAGGCAAAACCCCTACCACAAGGGACCACATCACAGCAGGCAGAACTCACTGCACTAACCAAGGCACTCCTACTATCAAAAGGAAAAACAGTAAACATATACACAGATTCTAAATATGCTTTTCTAATCACACACACCCATTCAGTCATCTGGAGAGAGAGAGGGTTTTTAACCACCGGCGGTACCCCTATTGTTAACAAAAACCAAATACTCAAACTACTAGATGCACTGTCGGCACCTTCCAAGGTAGCCATTATACATTGTAAAGGGCACCAAACTTCATCTGACCCGGTAGCAGCTGGCAGCAATTTCGCTGACATCACTGCCAAGTCAGCCGCCAGATTTCCCACCCCTAAGCCTCCTTCTGTCTGTTTTCTCTCCCCCCAGTATGCCCCTAACTACACTCAGGAAGAAAAGGCTAAGCTATTACAAAATCCAACAGCCAAACTGACTACAGGTGACTGGATATATATTGATAACAAACTAGTTATTCCTGAAACACAACTCCATACCATTCTAACAGACATACATAATTCTTTACATATAGGACCCAAAGCCTTATACAATTTTCTAAATCCCCTCCTCCACTGTCCAACACTACAAAAACACTTACTTACAATCAACCAGCAGTGCTCTACCTGCCTAAAGGCAAATCCTCAAGGCGCATTGCGTAATCCCCATCCCAGCCACCAACTCAGAGGACACCAACCAGGTGAAGATTGGCAAATTGATTTCACACATATACCAAAACATAAAAAATTCAAATACCTCTTAACCCTTGTGGAAACTTTTTCAGGGTGGATAGAGGCCTATCCTACCACAGGAGAAACCGCTAACATTGTTGCCTCTATACTCACTGAACATATTATTCCTAGGTTTGGCCTCCTGGTCACTCTTCAATCCGACAATGGTCCAGCATTCATCTCTAAGGTAGTCCAACAGGTGGCAGCCCTCTTACACATCACCTGGAAACTCCACATCCCTTATAGGCCTCAGTCTTCTGGTAAGGTAGAAAAGGCTAACGGACTCATCAAACAACAGCTCACCAAACTCTCAATCGAAACCCGGCAGTCGTGGGTAACTCTCCTTCCCTTAGCCCTGACCCGGCTGCGGGCAGCACCTCGAAGCCCAACAGGCCTCAGTCCGTTCGAATTAGTCTACGGATGGCCCCTAACCCTCCAGCAAATACCTTCCCTGCCAGCCCCTTTGGCGAACTACCTCCCATATCTCACTCTTCTCAGACAACTCCTAAGACAGCACGCTGAGTTAGCACACCCTCCTCCAACAGACGCCTACAACCCACATCTCTCCCTCAGTCCCAGAGACCAAGTATACATAAAAGATATCCAAGCCAAAGACTTACAGCCCAGGTGGAAAGGTCCATACATTGTCCTCCTGTCTACACATACAGCAGCAAAACTCCTAGGACACATGCATTGGATTCATATTTCCCAGCTAAAAGGGGCCCCCACCGAGAATAATCAGTGGAAATCAGTTTGGCTTTCCCCCACTCACCTCAAACTTACTAAATTTTCTTAACTATCTCATACTCCCCAACCTTGCCAGGACTATCCTTCTGGGTTTTGCCCATATTCCAACAAATGCTTCCATTCCTCATTCCTATACTAATACTGTGCCTTATTTTATTTTTCATCCGTGCGTTCAAATACCAACCATGGGCCTTGACCTTAACGACACCCCTTAACAGCAGGAAGTAGCCAGACAGACCACGGTGCCCCTTTATCACTATTATCAATAAAAGGTTGGACTGTTTGGACGAACGGAGGCAAGATGGTGCACATCTGGGTTCTTCATCCCCCCTCCCAACTTTTCCCGCACGCGCGAAAATGCAGCCGGCGCCCAGGGAGGGTGCAGACCAACTGGGCATGCGCCAGGTGACGTCAATCTGAAGAGACCAAGATTTACCTGGTCGCACCTGCGGAACGCCCCTGACACGCCCATGCCCCACCTATTGCCCTCCCACTCCTAGAAAAGCCACTCTCCGCCATTGAGCCACGCGGACTTCCCAGCTTCCCAGTCCTGTCGGGATGTCGGAACTCCGTACGAGAGCTTGGGGGAGGGGAACTTGGCCGGCCTTCTTTGCCAGAGGCCGACAGACTTCTTCTCCACACCTTAGGTTACTAAAATAAACTAGCAGTTTTGCTCCTGACCTGTGCCTACTTGCTGGTTCTTTTGTGCTCGCTCTGGTGGTCTTAGAAAAACAAGACAATATGATTCAATTTATATGAAATACCCAGAATAAACAAGTCCATAGAGGAACACAGATTACATGTCAGGGTTTGTGGTCAGAAAGGGAATAGAGCCTCAAACCTGTGTTTTTGTGTGTATGGTGATGAAAATATTCTGGAATTAGTGGTGATGGTTATACCTATAAATATACCAAAAACTGCTAAATCATAAACTTCAGATTGGTTAACTTTATAATATGTGAAATGTATCTCAATTTAAAAAACAAAAAATAACAAAATGAAAACATAGTAGATGCTCAATAAATTAAGCACTTTATGGAAAAGAGTATCGAGGAAGAATACTCATCCAGTATCAATATCACCATATACATGATGTGTAGATAAACAAAATATCCAAAAAAAAAAAAAAAAAAGAGAGAAAGTACATGTGTGAAATAATGTGAAAATAACTAAATGTATAATGAGGAATAAATTAAATAAGATGTTATTAAATGTTGGCAAACATCTACGGTGGCCAACTAATATAATTACTGTTTAAAACTAAAACTGGTTGTTAGGACTATTTCTGGTCCTAATCCCAGCCCTATCAGTACATCTCACTAAAGTGTTTGAATCTGAGAAAACGTCATCATCATCCCCAAGCAGGAAGTTCGGGTGGCATGAATTCAAATAGTCTTGAAAACATTTAGTTCAGTTTATATGCTTTTGGGAAAAACAAAACAAAACAAAACACACACATTGGAAGAACATTCTCATAGCAGTATTTCCCCCATTACATACCATGAATTATTTATGAATAAGTACTTTACGATGAATGTAGATGTTTGTAAGGATTAAAAATAGCAGCTCTGTCAAAAGTTACTCCCCACTGCCACCCAGCTTCAACCCCTGCAAATGCTGATTGCTTTAGAACAAACACAAAAGAATTAGTGATTCACATAAGCAGGTAAGACTTGGGATTTTTTTAAGCACTATATTTTATTCTGGATTTTTTATGTCAGTGACCCGTTTTTACTATGCCTTGAAAATTTCCATTTTAGGAGACATTCAAAACAGCAACTCAGCTGGTGCTCTAAAAATGGGATATGACTCATCTGATATAAAATTCAGTTCATACAGATGCAGTTTCAGAAGTGGCCATAAAATCAGGTTTTCTTTGGCTCTCATTGGCTCCTTCCCACTCTGTCTTTGATATCAAGGAAGTCATTCTGTCTATTATATTTTATTATTCCAATTTTTTCAGCCTGTCACATTTTATAGTATTAATTATAATTCAACTAGAGATTTATATACTACACATCTCTCTCTCTGCAAGACAATTTCTATCCTCATTCGAATATGCATGTTGATAAAATTAACATGATTACCAGCAAATTAATTCTTTCATCTGTCATGGTTCAGTTTACCCTTCATGGCTTATTAAACTATTTTCCAACTTTATAAAAAGAGTGAAAATAGTTTGATTTAAATATATCAGTGCCTATTGTTTTAAATCATTTTGATGAAATAAAAGAAAAAGATGTTGCTTCAATTTGAATCTAGTAAGTTTTACACAAGTTAGCAGTTTCAACAAAGGGAAATAAAGCAACTTTTGACAATTTGATCTAAAATTTTCATGATATCATCTAAATTATAGAGTAAGCACTGTATTGAAACCGGTGACATGGGGAAGGTGCATTTCTCCTGTTCCTATGTTGTTCTGGAATTGTCAAGGAGCTGGCTTAGGTTAGCAAAAAGGACACTGAACCTGGAATAGAAAATCCCAGTTACTGATTTCAAATGAGGCATTTGCTGTCTACATCACTCAGAGAATTACAGCTAGGTATCCTGAATCTCAGGTCCAATGAAAGGAATGAAGCTATGTTTCTGTTTGATATTACATGAAAGCAAAGGAAAGGAAAGGAAAGGAAAGGAAAGGGGAAAGGGAAAAGCAGAAAGGAAGGGAAAAGGAGGGAAGGAGAGGGAAGGAGGGAAGGAGAGGGAAGGAAGGAAGGAGAGGGAGGGAAGGAAGGAAGGAAGGAAGGAAGGAAGGAAGGAAGGAAGGAAGGAAGGAAGGAAGGGAGGGAAGAAGGGCAAAGGAAGAAGAAACCATTGCAAACCCAGAGGCTCCTTTGCTGGCATGCCTCTCTTTGTGGACCACTGTGATGGATAAAACATTTAGAGCAGCAGCTGCAGTTGAAGTCTTTCTTCAAAGAAAGGCAAAGCTCTAAGGAGGAATTCATCGGGAGGAAATGGGCACTGCTGGATCCAACAATCTAGTTATTAGACTATGAGCTACTCTGGAGTAGTCCAGGGCAAGATACTCCAAGAAGCAGTTCTGCAGGGGAATGGTTTGAGTACAAAAGCCTAATGGGGTCACTGGCAGAGCACTATAAGTCAGCTTGTGACCACATCGTAAAGGGTGTCTGTCACATTAGTGGACCCATCCTCCCTTCCTCAGTATTGGTGTCTGCCCTTTCTGCCCACAGACCTAAGAGACGGTTTAGCAGAGCAGTTAGTAGCTTGGTGTCTGGAGTTAGATGGCTTGGATTCAAACTCAAGTTCTGCCATTTACTAATGCCGGAATCTTGTGAGTCTTAACCTCCCTGTGTCTTCACGTTTCTCATGTGTAAAATGGAGTTCTTATGAGTGTTGAAAGGAACACCTCATATAAAGTGACTATTGGAGTGGATGGTCTCCATATGTTGATATGTCAGTGTTACTGGTTTTGATTAGGAAAGTGCATAGAAGAAAGTCTTTTTTTTTTTTTTTTGAGACAGAGTCTTGCTCTGTCACCAGGCTGGAGTGCAGTGGCACGATCTCCTCACTGTAACCTCCACCTCCCAGGTTCAAGCGATGCCCCTGCCTCAGCCTCCTGAGTAGCTGAGACTACAGGTGCTGCCACCATGTCTGACTAATTTTTTTTTTTTTTTGTATTTTAGTGGAGATGGGGTTTTACCATGCTGGCCAGGATGGTCTCGATCTCCTGATCTCGTGATCCACCTGCCTCAGCCTCCCAAACTGCTAGGATTATAGGTGTGAGCCACCGCG
The DNA here is from genome assembly GCF_002776525.5 of Piliocolobus tephrosceles. Classification (NCBI taxonomy): domain Eukaryota; kingdom Metazoa; phylum Chordata; class Mammalia; order Primates; family Cercopithecidae; genus Piliocolobus; species Piliocolobus tephrosceles. Next base: position 141,256,617 of record NC_045440.1, read on the forward strand.
CTCAGCCAGAAGAAAGTCTAAGAGACCCCGTTTCCAAAGCTGTCAGCCCACTGAATCCACTGCTGTGTGACTGTGGGATCCTTGTTCACCCTCCTTTCATGTTTCTCTGTTTACTCATCTGTAAATGGTAATAAAATACCATCCTCACAAGCTTCTCACTAGGATTAAATGAGACAACAGAGAGGGACAGGCATGTCGTGAATATCCACTAAATATTAGATGCCACTCCAGTGATTCTGGAGCAGCAAGGCAGGCCACTTTGAGGTCTGGTTGCCTATATTCTCAGTCTAGGTCTTCTCTTTCTAGTGGTGTCACTGTCAGTGAATTACTTAGTCTCCTCGTTAGTATCCCAGGTTTTTCATCTGGGAAATGATAGAAACTACCTCACAGGGCTGTGAGGAATTAAACGAGTTTAAACGTGAAGCTTTTGGATTATTGCCTGACACAAAAATTTGAAAAGAATTGTAGCCCTTGTTATCATTGCTGTTATAATGATTAAGATGGTGAGGAGGAGGAGCATTTGAGTGAAAGCAACAGCATAGAGGTGCTTCTGGTTCTTATGTGGCAAGTGGTTTGGACACCCTACAGGGAAAGCTACCCTACGTGATCCCAGGACAGTTTTAAGCCCACAGCCATTCATGGAGGAGAGCGGTAGGAGAAGCCCTCACAATCGTACTGTGAAGCCCACATGGGACAGAGAAGAGAGACTCTTGTCCCATTGGTAAAATCAATTACAACAAACTATGATTAAAACCTCTATCTAATCTCCCTAGTAGATTTTCACGTACGTAGAAATTAAAGGCATCACATCTTTTTTTTCCCCCACAGTGGGAAGCTATATAGAAAATGCCTAGTATATGGTAATAAAATATTTGACTCTGGGAAGGCATCATATTTACATCTCAATAACTACAGAGCAGCAGCTTTAGACATTCTCTCTTCTAATATTTACCTGTTGAGCTTCTGGTATGTGCCTGGGTCTGCTAGGCTCTGAAGAAACAATTGTGAGCAAGTTAGATACAGTCTCTTTCAGGAGGTTTAAAATTTGGTGGAAGGTATAAGAAAAAGTAAACACTAAAACCTCTACTTCTCTTAATTATTTTACAAGTGTTTTTTATTCTTTGAGGACACATATGCCCTAAGTACAGTCAGAACACCTGTAAATAAGAAGATGGGGCCACTTTTGCCAGAGCAGGTCTCAGAATCCATAATACTATTAAGAACTCTCCCTCATCAAAAAGCATCCTATAAAAGCATAAAAATAAAATATACCCAACTAGTTTATATTTTTGACAGTCATTTATGGTAGAACACAAAATATCTGGCAATCCACTGTTTGTCTGTGAATTCTGAATTCTATGAAAATAATGAACAGGAAGTTACCAGGAAATTGAACATTTTGAAGGTCATTCTAAGAGATGATAGCACAAAGAGGGCAAAAGAAGCAAGACTATAAACGCTAAATTAACAAAATCTAAAGAGGAACAATGTGGATTTATCCTTTACATCATCCAGGAAATGACAGAGGAAATAGAAGGCGTTTCCCAGGGAATAATAGTAATTGATAATAGCTTAAAAATAGCTTTTTCATTGAACTCACATTTTTAACTCAAGTTTAAGGAGTAAATACTCTTAAAATGCAAAACATATTTTTCTTTAAAAAATAGGCATTTAAATTAGAAAAAGTGTAATGTCAGGAAAAATTCATGTTAATGAAAAGCTCTAGTAAACACCTTTGAATCAGAGAACAAGCATGAAGGTAAAGTTTAGAAAAAATAGAGTTGGAAAGACCCTATATTGGAGACTTCTTATTTCTATGCATGTGGAAATTGAGAGTCAGAATGATGACTCAATGACTCCAAGGTCCTATGGCAAGAGAGGTGCAAGCCTGAGGTAGAGGCCGGAGTGCTATGTTCCCCAACAGAACCATCAGCTTTTGTGCTGGGCCTGTAGGTGCCATTCTTCAGTCCTAAAGGAAACACCATTCTAGTTTTGCTGAAAATGAGACACAGTGGTTCTTAGGTATGGGGATGATGCAGCGCAGAACACCAGTGAAAACTGGATTTGGAACTGTCTAGATATCAGCTGCTTACTGTTGAACAGACTTAGTGAACAACCCAATAGTATTGCTGGGCTTATCAACATATACCCAATGGCCTCCTCTATGCAACAACCCAGCCTCTTCAATTCTTATGACATGAGGTGTTCCCTGCTTCCTTGACTATTGTAGTAGCTTGAGAAGTGGGCATTGGGCTTTGGCTGGATTAATCAGTGCTTCCACTTCTTAGTCTCAGTGATTGTCTTGAGGGTTAGACATGTAACCAAGCTTGTTTACTCTCAGTTATTCTCCAGAATCATAATTATACCTAGGTTATATGGTTTAGATGCTTGTCCCCTCATATGTTGTGTTGAAATATGATTCCCAGTGTTGGAGGTGGGGCCTGGTGGGTGGTGATTAGACCATGTGGACAAATTCTTCATGAATGATTTAGCACCCTTGGTGATAAGTGCATTCTCACTGGCTTAGTTCCCATGAGCTCTGGTTATTGAAAGAGTCTGGGACCCCCTCCTTCTCCCTCTCTTGTTCCTGCTGTACCCATTTGTTGCTCCTGCTCCCCCTTCACCTTCTGCCATGATTGAAAGTTTCCTGAGGCTTCACCAGAAGCAGACATGGGTGTCAAGCTTCCTATACAACCTGCAGAACTGTGAGCTAAAAAACCTCTTTTTAAAATAAATTACCCAGCCTCGGGTATTTCTTTATATAAATGCAAGAACAGACTAATACTCTAGGTATAAGAAGATTCATTTCTTTCTAGCTATGAAATTTAAATGCTAGGAGTTGAAGGTGGCCAAATTCCCACCAAGTGGAGAAAACAGAAGTTAAAGCCAGTGAATGATATGATGCAAAGACGAAAGATGGAGAAATTATTACAGTAATAGGGAGTCACTTAATCAAATTGTTTGTATCTATATTATTTCACCTCCACATTTTCATGAGCTAATACATTTTTATTGTACCTAAGAAATTTTGAGTTGTGTTTTTTAACAATCTCAATGTGTCCTGTCAAATATTTTTGCTAAATAAATACCTTGAATGGCTGCAACATTAAGAATACATGGATATCGTGCTAAAATTTTCTATACTATTTACCTAATAACTATACCATAATCAGCTGCTACTTATTCAGCACCTCTATCATTCAAGTTATTTTATGTTATCCACTTTATTTCTCACAAAAATATCTTCAAATAGGGCATAATTCTCTTTAGTATTTAGATGATGGAATTAAAGTTTACAGAAAACAAGGGACCTGTTTATTGCACTCATGGCTCTTGAAAAGATCTGTATACAAACAGAGTGGCCCCCTAATTTTCCATACTGTATGTACATGCTACAGTAAAATCTGTGCTGCCCCCTCCAAAATTCATGTTGAAATTTAGTCCCCAGTGCAGCAGTAAAACCTTTAGGAGGTCATTAGAGCGCTCACGGATGGGATTAATGCCTTAAAGGGCCTTTGGGAAGTAGTTAGCTAGGCTCCTGTTTTTCCCCTTCTGCCCTTTTGCTGAGTGAGAACATCGAAGCACTGTAGCAACGAGGCACCATTTCCAAGGCGGAGACTCAGCCCTCACCAAACACTGAACCTGCCTGCGCCTTGATTATGGACTTCCCACCCTCCCGATCAGTGAGAAATACGTTTCTATTGTTTATAAATTATCTAGTCCCAGGTGTTTTACGATAGCAGCACAAACAAAGACAGTAACTGGGACTGAGAAGTGGGGTGTTACTCTAACAAATAGCTGAAAATGCGGGATTGGCTTTGAAACTGGGTAATGAGTCAAGAATGAATGAGTTTTGAGATGCCTGTAGAAAACCCTAGGATTGAAAAAGTACTCATTGGATAGGATACTATGCTTATTTCCTGGGTGATGAAATAACATATACAGCAAACCCCTGTGACATTCAATTTATCTCTAGAACAAACCTGCACATGTAACCCTGAAACTAAAATAAGAATTTTTTAAAAAAGAAAAAGCTTATATTGCCATGAATGGAGCATTAAAGGCAATTCTGGTGAAGGTTCAAAAGAAGAGAGCTGTAGAGAAGACTAAATCTTCTTAGAGATTATCTAAGTGGTTGTGATGAGAATGCTAGTAGAAGTATAGGCAGCAATGGCTATTCTGATGACATCTTTGACAGAAGTAAAGAATATCTTACTGTGAACTGGAGAAAAGGCCATCCTTGTTACGAAATGGCAACAAACTTGGTTGAATTGTATCCATTCCCTGGGGCTTTGTGGAAGGCAGAATTTAATAGCAATAAACTAGGATATCTGGGAGAAGAAATATCTAAGGAAAGTGTTGAGGGTGTGGCATGAGTTCCTCTGACTGGTTATAGTAAAATGTGGGAAGAGAGAAGCTAAGTAAAGGGAACATTTATAATCAAAAGGGAAGCAGAACCTAAGGACCTGGAAAGTTCTCAGCTTGTAAAAAATGAGAAATTATATTCAGGAGAAAACATCAATGAATGGGAAGAAACCAAGTGCTACTCATCAGGACAATGGGAGAACGACCCTGAAGACTCTTCAGAGATTATCAGCATCACCCCTCCCATTACAGGCCCAGAGTGCTAAGGCCCGGACAATAGAACAATGTCATAAAAGGGGCTGCAGGTGCCCTTGGAACCACTCACTGCCCTCTCCTGCTTCAAGACTGCTCCCAGCATTAGGGTGCAGTGCTCATTTGTTTCCCTCTATGTGGCTCGAATGGTTCCAGGTGCAGCTTGGGACACCTCTCCAAAAGAAACAAGCCATAGACCTCGGTGGTGTCTATCCCTGGCCAACTCTCTAGTACACAGAGTGAATTACCTATGGAGACATACTTACCTCCAAGTAGATGTCAAAGGATGTCTCAGAGAGCCTCAGGGCCCAGCAGAGGACTGGGGTAGGGGCATGGCCCACATAAAGCATCCTCACAAGGGCTCTGAGGGGATCATGCGGCTCTAGTGGGATCCTGGGGCAGGGCTACTCTCAAGATGCCAGAGCTGTCGAGCTGCCAGTTTGCAAGTCCAGCCTGGGAAAGCCACAGTCACGTGACTCCAACCCTGGAGAGCTGCCATGTGAACTGCACCCAGCAAAGGAGTGGGAGTGGGGCTGCCAGGAGCTTTGAGAGCCAATCCCTACCCCAGTGTGTTCAGAAGGTGACTCATGGAGGGAAATAATATTTTTCTAAAACGTTAAGATTTAGTGTTTGCCTTGCTAGGTTCTGGATTTGGATGGAACCTATTACCCCTTTCTTCTTTCCTGTTTCTCCTTTTTGGAATGGGAGTGTCTATCCTATGTCTGACTCACTATTGTATTTTAGAAGCACATAACTTGTTTCTCAGGCTTACAGCTGAGATAAATTTGCCTCAGGATGAATCATACTTTAAGTCTCACCCATCTTGGAATTAGATAATATTTAAATGAAATTTTGGACTTAGACTTTAAAGTTGATGCTAGAGTGAGATAAAACTTTGGAGGTTATGGAATGAATTGAGTGCATTTTGTATATGAGAGGGACATACATTTTGGGAGATCTGGGGCAAGATGCTATGGTTTGAAAATTTGTGTCCCTCCCTAAATTTATGTTGCAGCTTTATCCCCAGTGCAACAGTACTAAGGGGCAGAGCCTTTATTAGGTGATTAGGCCATGAGAGCTCTGATGCTAGGGCATGGGCTTAGAGACCTTATAAGTGTTTGAAGGGGTGAGGTCATCCTTTTTAACCTCCATCTGTTTTTGCCATGGGAGGATATAGTAAAAAGTCACCAACTTCAAAAAAGGGCAGGCATCACCAGACACCAAACCTCCCTGCATCTTGATCTTGGACGTTCCATCCTCAGTACTGAGAAATAAATGTTTATTACTTACAGATTACCCAGTCTCAGGTATTTTGTTATTGTAGCACAAATAGACTAAGATACTATCTATACATGCCAAGTGAGGAGTTTAGTCTTTACGCTAAAAGTTAAAGAGACGTATTAAATGCATTTTTGACAAAACATGGGAACAATACAATTTGAGTTCAGTGTAGGGGATAAAGCAAATATCATATGTTAATTAGTATCATAACTTTCTCATTACATGATCATAACTCTAAATGTAACAGTGTCTCAAACAATACATCGTCCAAAGACCTTCAGCTGGTAGATGAAAGATCCAGGATCCAGAAACATAAAGTGCTTTTCAGGTTAAGTTTTAAAAAATTGTTAACATAAAAGAATCTAATTTGGTCTCCTGGTTGAGTCATCCATTTACTCCATGGACATGTAAGTTCTATTTCTGGTGCAAATCAGGACGCTTCTTTGCATTACTTAATTGAAACTTCCTGGCCTAATAATCTTCGGTCAATTTATTTTCCATCTTAAGATATATTTTTGTAGCTCCTTTGTGTCTTCAGTAAGACTTTTTGAATTAAGAAAGTTATATCACTTTCATTAATTTTCATTAGCAAATGTTTGATTAAGCTACGACTTTAGAGAAACTTCACTCTGTTGGAATCTGCCATGGTGAGATTTAATGTTCTTTGACAAAGAAAATAGCTAACAGAACAGTTTTCACTATTTAAGAAAATCTTCAAAACAGGCACTGTTTCATTTTAATGTTTGTGAATAGCAGTTTGTTACGGAATTTTAATGGTTCGATTATAACAACCATTTCTAAAATGAATCACAGTTATTATCATTTAAGGTACGGCATAAATTGTTGATTGTAATTGCTTACAGACTTTCCTAAAACAATAATATGTCTACATCATATCTGGAGCATACTGTTGACTTAATAAACCGGGGAGGGGTTATCATAAAACTAAAACAAAAGATGGAATGACCGAGAAAGACTGCTGTAGGAATAAAGATTTACCATTTCCTCAAAGTGAAAATTAAACTGAAATTAAAGCAGCAAAAAAGGTCATTTTCACCTTCAAACTTAAAACCTTTATTGCATCTTCCTTTACCAGGGTCTGTGAGAATTTTACGTAGAAAGAATGCTTGAAATTGTTTCAGTTAATGGATTTTTAGTGTGTTTAGCTATGGACCTCTCATTAGCAAATTATCCATAGTCTCAACAGGAAAAATAGATTAAGGATGGATTTTTACACAGTTGAATCAAGAGCAAAGGTTTCCAGATATTTGTACCTCAATCTGACCCCATTCCCCATCTCCTATTCAATTTGATATGCCCAAGTCACCAATGAAGAGTGTAAACTCTGCAGCACTATTCTACTCATCCAATTATTTGACTGAAAATATTAAAACCAGAAAATAGACATGAATTTGCCAATACTTCAAACCTTATTAGTGCAAAATCTGGACTAGGAAGTCAGGTTTCTTGGAGGTAATAGGGAGAATATTCCATTGTGCTGGCTATTGTTCAAGAATCTTAGGATTTCTCCTACATTCACAATATTCTTCTGGAACTTGCAGGCTCTTGCTTTATTATTAAATGATTGAAAGCCCAATTATCCTTTGGCTAAAGAAATGACTTGTAGTTATCTGTAGAACTGCCTGAAAAAGTGGCTATAATTCAAAATAATTTGGGAAAAAAATGAATATCCATTTTTATTTTTACCAAAACCAAAGAAGTCAAGGGAATAGAACATTTAAAATAGAAATGGTAAAACTTGAAGAGTTGGAACATTATTTTGTGAGCCAATATTCTATAGGTAAGTTGACAATCTTCCCTTAATTCAAATTATAACCCTGTGTATCTTTGCCAGAGACAGAGCCTTGTTTTTTGAAGTCAGACTTATCAAATTAATTTATCATCTGCTGAATTGATAAATCAGATTTCAGCTATAATACTGCCTTACACAAATCCCACAAATCTTAGTGGCCTACAGTAGTAAATATTTGCAGGTCAGTTACAGTAGGTTTCTTTCAGGATGTTGGTTGGTGTATTCACTTGCTTCCCAGGTAAGACAACACTATTGTACATACTGAACATCACATGTACCCACACAAACACAAACACACACTTAATGTATTTAGACAAATTTCCTAAAGAACAAATCTTTGAATTAAATATTATGTATTCTAAAATAATGTCAATTGATTATCTTTGAATTGCTTCTCTAATGACTTGGGATTCACCTAGTATTTTCCTTTTAAATTCTAACCTTCCTTACTGACTAATAAATTTGTAACATCAGTCCAACCAATCAATGGCCTTTGGTACATGAAGAACAAGTAAGGATCCTATATTCCTATATATTCAAGACAATTTTTTCACTATTATTGTTGAGCAATTTCCACCAATAAGCAACTTTTTCTAATCGTAGTTTCTAGTTCTCATATGTAGCATGCTGGCATGTGGAATCATTCATATGTGCCTATCTGCCGAGGTATGGAGTTTTCTTTCAACTTTTATGTTTGCGCTCTTTGTCTCTCTTGCTGTTTCTCTCTCTCTCTCTCTCCCTATTTCTTTTTCTTTTTCTCTTTCCAATATCAAAGGCCCATCAAATAGTGAAAAGGAAACTTAAAAATCAAACTGTCAGAAATTGTATTTACAAGCTTTCAGTTTCCTTGCTTATTTGTTTGATTTTTTTAATAACAAGAAAAGTTAGTATCCAAAGATTTCCCAGCCCATAGGTTTTTCCAAATGCCATTGTCTTTAAAACAAAAAGATGGGGAAAAATCTAACAGTGCAACAACAAATAAACTAACGTAACTAACTCCATTTTTGTTTAAGGACCTTTACTCATTCCTCAAGACAGGCCAGGATAATTTTAGAATGCAGAGATAAAATGCAAAAACAGCAACCATATAGTTTTTGAAACTAACTCTGGGATTAAAGAAGAAGTATGTAAACAAGTAAATATGTTTTGTTAATAGGAGCATCGTGAACTGACTGAAGACAAAGGTGTTCCTAACCTCCTTGGATCCTCTCTGGTGCCTAGATGTCTGAGGTCGTCAGTCACCTCCTGATCCCAACCCCTTCTTTTCCTCCTGTCCTTAACACAAAAAGAGCCTGAAATTTGTACCAACTTGAGATGGCTAGTCCACCCTATTCTCAGTTTGTCGCCTCTGCAAATAAAACCTACTTTTCCTCCCACCAACCCTCATCTGTCAAATTTTGGCTTTTGTGCGGAGAGCAGCTGGATTGCTGTTGACCCATGTCATGTCATTGTTACCAAACACCAGGGGTTTGGTCCAAATCTCATTGTTTACCACACTGAAAACCAGTCACCAAGACAATGAGCATCACCGGGGGGGGGGGGGGGGGCAACTTTCTTTTACGGGTGACATCTGCCAGAGAGATGGGAGCCAAATCTCAAATCCATTTCTCCTCTCCGACAAAAGTTAGGGGTTTACACAATGGAGAAGGAAAAAAGAGAGGTGGGGAAGTGGAGTTGGCTAACAAGCGGCAGGTGGTCAGATAAGGGTTCTAGTATCTCATTGTAACCACAGGCAGAAAAATAGAAACTACAGAGAGGTAAGGTAAGAAGGGGAATTGGTCAACAGGCAGCAGGTATATCTTATTGTCCAGGTGTGGGGATCCCAATAGCCTCATCTCTCTAATATCATCTGGAAGGTCTGAAAGTCAGTTTTCTAAGAGAGGATGTAAGTTTAAACTTGGGCCAATTTCATCCTGGTTTCTGATCTTCAGTTCTCCAAGCAAAGAATTATCTTATTTGGAAAGTTGATTCTGTACCCTAGGTAAGTCCCTTTAGTTTGGGTGCTCAGAAGCTTTCAATATGCTTTTCTCTGTGATGTGTTTATCTGATCCTGACCCAGAGACCTGATGTTTTAAATTTTTTCATTTGTATACTTTTAAAATGTTTACTTGTTGGTGTACACGGTGGATATATGTATTTATGGGGAACGTGACATATTTTGATACAGGAATACAGTGCATAATAATCACATAATGAAAAACAAGGTATCTATCACCTCAAACATTTATCATTTATTTGTGTTACAAACATTCTAATTATCCCCTTTTAGTTATTTTTAAATGTACAATAAGTTTTTATTGACTGTAAGCACCCCGTTGTACCAGACCTTATTCATTCTATGTATTTTTTTTTTTTTTTTTTTACCTATTAACCATCCCCACTCCAACTACCATTCCCAGACTTTGGTAATCATTCTTTTTTCTTATTATTACACTTTAAGTTCTGGGATACATGTGCAGAATGTGCAGGTTTGTTACATAGGTACACACGTGCCATGGTGGTTTGCTGTACCCATAAATCTGTCATCTATATTAGGTATTTCTCATAATGCTATCCCTCCCCTAAGCTCCCAACCCCAACAGGCCCTGGTGTGTGATATTCCCCTCCCTGTGTCCATGTGTTCTCATTGTTCAACTTCCACTTATGAGTGAGAACATGTGGTGCTTGGTTTTATTTTCCCTTGTTAGTTTGCTGAGAAGGATGGTTTCCAGCTCCATCCATGTCCCAGCAAAGGACATGAACTTATCCTTTTTCATGGCTGCATAGTATTCCATGGTAGATATGTGCCACATTTTCTTTATCCAGTCTATCATTGATGGGCATATGGGTTGGTTCCAAGTCTTTGCTATTGTTAATAGTGCTGCAATAAACATACGTGTGCATGTGTCTTTACAATAGAATGGTTTATAATCCTTTGGGTATATACCCAGTAATAGGATTGCTGGGTCAAATGGTATTTCTGGTTCTAGATCCTTGAGGAATTGCCACGCTGTTTCCACAAAATGATCGAACTAATTTACACTTCCATCAACAGTGTAAACGCGTTCCTATTTCTTCACATCCTCTCCAACATCTGTTGTTTTCTTTTTGATGATCGCCATTCTAACTGGCATGAGGTGATATCTCTTTGTGGTTTTGATTTGCATTTCTCTAATTACCAGTGATGATGAGCTTTTTTTCATCTGTTTGTTGACCGCATAAATGTCTTCTTTTGAGAAGTGTCTGTTCAGATACTTTGCCCACTTTTTGATGGGGTTGTTTTTTTCTTGTACATTTGTTTAAGTTCCTTGTAGATCCTGGACATTAGCCCTTTGTCAAATGGATAGACTACAAAAATTTTCTTCCATTTTGTAGGTTGCTTGTTCACTCTGATGATAGTTTATTTTGCTGTGCAGAAGCTCTTTAGTTTAATTAGATCCCTTTTGTCAATTTTGGCTTTTGTTGCCGTTTCTTTTGTTGCCATTTCTTTTGGTGTTTTAGTCATGAAGTGCTTGCTCATGCCTATGTCCTGAATGGTATTGCCTAAGTTTTCTTCTAGGGTTTTTATGGTTTTAGGTCTTACATTTAAGTTTTTAATTCATCTTGAGTTAAATTTTGTATGAGGTGTAAGAAAGGGGTTCGGTTTCAGTTTTATGCATATGGCTAGCCAGTTTTCCCAACATCATATTTTAAATAGGGAAGCCGTTCCCCATTGCTTGTTTTTGTCAGGTTTGTCAAAGATTAGACGGTTGCAGATGTGTGACATTATTTCTGAGGCTTCCTGTTCTATTCCATTGGTCTATATATCTGTTTTGGTATCGGTACCATGCTGTTTTGGTTACTGTAGACTTGTAGTATAGTGTGAAGTCAGGTAATGTGATGCCTCCAGCTTTGTTCTTTTTGCTTAGGATCGTCTTGGCTATACAGGCACTATTTTAGTTCCATATGAAATTTAAAGTAGTTTTTTTTTTTTTTCTAATTCTCTGAAGAAAGTTACAATGGTAGCTTGATGGGGATAGCATTGAATCTATAAATTACTTTGGGCAGTATGACCATTTTCACGATATTGATTCTTCCTATCCATGAGCATGGAATGTTTTTCCATTTGTTTGTGTCCCTTCTTATTCCCTGAGCAGTGGTTTGTAATTCTCCTTGAAGAGATCATTCACATCCCTTGTAAGTTGTATTCCTAGGTATTTTATTCTCTTTGTCGTAATTGTGAATGGAAGTTCATTCATGATTTGGCTCTCTGTTTGTCTGTTATTGGTGTATGGGAATGCTTGTGATTTTTGCACATTGATTTTGTATCTTGAGACTGCTGAAGTTGCTTATCAGCTTAAGGAGATTTTGGGCTGAGACAATGGGGCTTTCTAAATATACAATCAAGTCATCTGCAAACAGAGATGATTTGACTTCCTGTCTTCCTTTTTGAATACCCTTTATTTCTTCCTCTTGCCTGATTGCCCTGGCCAGAACCTCCAATACTATGTTGAATAGAAGTGATGAGAGAGGGCATTCTTGTCTTGTGCCAGTTTTCAAGGGGAATGCTTCCAGCTTTTACCCATTCAGTATGATATTGGCTGTGGGTTTGTCGTAAACAGCTCTTATTATTTTGAGATACGTTCCATCAATATCTAGTTTCCAGCTTTTACCCATTCAGTATGATATTGGCTGTGGGTTTGTCGTAAACAGCTCTTATTATTTTGAGATACGTTCCATCAATATCTAGTTTATTGATAGTTTTTAGCAGGAAGAAGTGTTGAATTTTACTGAAGGCCTTTTCTGTATCTATTGAGATAATCATGTGATTTTGGCATTGGTTCTATTTATGTGATGGATAACGTTTATTGATTTGCATATGTTGAACCACCATTGCATCCCAGAGATGAAGCCAACTTGATTGTGGTGTGTAAGTTTTTTGATGTGCTGCTGGATTCGGTTTGCCAGTATTTTATTGAAGATTTTCGCATTGATGTTCATCAGGGATATTGGCCTAAAATTTTCTTATTGTTTCTCTGCCAGGTTTTGGTATCAGGATGATGCTGGCCTCATAGAATGAGTTAGGGAGGAGTCCCTCTTTTTCAGTTGTTTGGAATAATTTCCGAGGGAATGGTGCCAGCAACTGTTTGTACCTCTGGTAGAATTTGGCTGTGAAATCGTCTGGTCCTGGGCCTTTTTTTTTTTTTTTGGTTGGTAGGTTATTAATTACTGCCTCAATTTCAAACTTGTTGGTCTATTAATGGATTTGACTTCTTCCTGGGAGGGTGTATGTAGTCAGGAATGTATCCATTTCTTCTAGATTATCTAGTTTATTTGTATAGAGGCTTTTATAGTATTCTCCGATGTTAGTTTGTATTTCTGTGGGATCAGTGGGGGGATCATTTTTTATTGTCTATTTGAATCTTCTCTCTTTTCTTTTTTTATTAGTCTGGCTAGCAGTCTATCTATTTTGTTAATTTTTTCTAAATACCAGCTCCTGGATTCATTAATTTTTTGAAGGCTTTTTTTTATGTCTTTATCTTCTTCAGTTCTGCTCTGATCTTAGTTATTTCTTGTTTTCTGCTACCTTTTGAATTTGTTTGATCTTGCTTCTCTAGTTCTTTTAATTGTGATGTTAGGGTATTGATTTTAGATCTTTCCTGCTTTCTCTTGTGGGTATTTACTGCTATAAATTTTCCTCTAAACACTGCTTTAGCTGTGTCCCAGAGATTCTGATATGTTGTCTTTGTTCTCATTGCTTTCAAAGAACTTATTTATTTCTGCCTTAATTTCATTATTTACCCAGTAGTCATTCAGGAGCAGGTTGTTCAGTTTCCAAGCAAAAGCAAAAGATCAGAAATCATAACAGTTTCTCAGACCACTGTGCAATCAAATTAGGACTCAGGATTAAGGTAATCATTATTCTACACTCTATATCCATGAGTTTGTTTTAATTGTTAGCTCCTACAAAAGAGAACATGTGAATTTTCTCTTTCTGTGCCTGGCTTGTTTCACTTAAATCCCTCTAGTCCCATTCATGTTGAAGGTTTAAATAGCAGGATCTCATTTTTTACGGCTGAATAGTATTCCATTGTGTATAGGTACCACAGTTTATTCATTCATGTGTATATGGACATTTAGGCTGCTTCCAAAACTCAGCTATTATGAATAGTGCTGCAACAAACATGGGGGTGCTGCTATGTCTTCTATATACTGATTTACTTTCTTTTGGGTATATGCATAGAAGTGGGATTACTGGATTATATGATAGCTGTATTTTGAGATTTTTAAGGAACCTACATACTGTTCTACATAGTGTCTGTACTATTTTACATTCCCAGTAACAGTGTATGGGTTTTTCCTTTTCTCCATATTCCCACCAGCATTTGTTATTGCCTGTCTTTTGAATAAAAGCCATTTTAACTAGGGTGAGATGATATTTCATCATAGCCTTGACTTGCATTTTTCTGATAATTAGTAATCGTGCATAACTTTTCATATACCTGTTTACCAGCTGTATGTCTTTTTTGAGAAATGTCCATTTAGATCTTTTGCCCATTTTTGAATCAGATTATTACATTTTTTCCTCTAGGGTTGTTTGAGCCCTTTATATATTCTGGTTATTAATTATTTATCAGATGGATTGTTTGCAAATACTTTGCAATTGTTTATTTATGCTTTGTAATTGTTTATTTCTGCTCTGATCTTTATTATTTTTATTATTTCTGCTCTGATCTTTATTATTCTACTAATTTTTGGTTTGGTTTGTTCTTGCTTTTCTAATTCTTTAAGATGCATCACTACATTGTTTATTTGAATGTTTTCCTCTCTTTTGAGTAGGCACTTATAGCCATAAATTTTTCTCTCAGTTCTGCTTTTGTGGTATCTCATGGGTTTTGGTATGTTGTGTTTCCATTATCATTTGTTTCCATTTTTTTTTCTTGTTTCTTTATTGTTCCATCAGTCATTCAGGAGCATATTCCTTAATTTTCATGGGTTTGCAGAGTTTCCAAAGTTTATCTTGTTATTGATTTCTAGTTTTATTTCATTGTGGTCAGAGAAATACTTGGTATGATGTTAATATTTTTGAATGTTTTAAGACTTGTTTTGTGGCCTAACATGTGGTCTATCCTTGACAATGATCCATGTACTGAGAAGAAAAATGTATACTTTGCAGCTGTTGGATGAATTGTTCTGTAAATATCTATTAGGTTCATTTATTTTAAGTACAGATTAAGTCCAGTGTTTCTTTGTTGACTTTCTATCTGGGTGATCAGTTCAGTGCTGAAACTGGGATATTGAAATCTATTGTACTGGGTTCTATCTTTTTATTTGTATAAATTTAAGGGGTACAAAATCATAACTTAGCCCTTACAAATCTGTTCTTTCCTTTTTTTTTTTTTTCACTGTTGAAGTTGCGTTTCTTTGTTTTTTAAAGGTTTTCATTTGGTATTCCATGAGGGAAATCTGAAGTGATTATTTTTACCCCAGAACTTCTACAGATTAATTTACATAATTGTTTTCTCAGTATGTTACAGCAAAGACTTTGGGCAAAAGAGGATTAAGAATGATGAAATAAATAACTGGAGTCAAGATTTCTGTTGGCCAAAATTGGAAATTTGATGAGTATTCCTCCCGGTCCTTTACATAAACCTGACCCTCAGTCCCAGCGCTCTCTAGAAAGTTCATGAAAGCAACCATGGTACCAGCCTATATCTCTGGATTTTCCCACAAGTTCCTTTTTACTAGCCCATTTGACAAACTGTTCTCTGTACCTCTCTTCCTAGCCTATCATCTAGCTTTATAGATCTCATCTTCATATTTGTCTGAGATCCTTTTTCCTGCCAGCACTCTCTACTCACATTGTGAGGTAAAAGTGGGAGAGCTAAGGTTCTTAGGCTATCACCACCTGAGATGTTGGGTCTGTTGCCCTGGGAGCAGTGGTGACAGATGGCCACGCCCCTCACTGTATCTAGGCCATACAAAGCAGCTTTGTGATGACAACCCAAGGTTGCACCTACCTTTTTAGGTTGACCTAAAATGTCAACTGTCAGAGGCAAGGAAGGACTGTGCTCTTTCAGGCACCACTGACCCCATGATGACTATAGATGCTGTCCATGTCCAAAGAGTTTCATGGGGGAAATTCACCACATTTCTAGCTTTTTCAATGTAAACAGGGAAACTTGAGTGAGTAGAATGTTCTTATGACTGATCATTTCAAGAGACTGAGTGGCCAAGCATTATCCTCTTTTTGCCACTAAATGCTGTTCAAACCAGTTTCTTGGGCTCATCTGTCAGAGTCCAGCAAACAAAAATAATTTTTGACTTAGAAATTATTTGATTTGGCTGGGCGCAGTGGCTCACGCCTATAATCCCAGCACTTTGGGAGGCTGAGGAAAGCAGATTACAAGGTCAGGAGACTGAGACCAGCCTGGCCAACATAGTGAAACTCCGTCTCTACTAAAATACAAAAATTAGCCGGGCGTGGTGGCACATGCCTGTAATCCCAGCTACTCAGGAGGCTGAGGCAGGAGAATCCCTTGAACCAGGGAGTCAGAAGTTGCATTGAGCCGAGATCACACCACAGCACTCCAGCCTGGCAACAGAGCAAGACTTTGTCTCAAAGAAAAAAAAAAAAAAGAAATGATTTGAATTATCCTCATTCTCAGTAACATGTATCATCTGACAAAGAAAACTTTTTGAAGGGATGGCAGGACTTAAACCCAGCAGATCCTAGGAGAAATACTCTGCTGATCTCACCTTCACAAGCCTGCATGTTGTGTTCTTGCCTCGGACAATATTCTGAAACCATTTATTGCAAACTGGCTTTTAACATCCCAATCTCGATCTTGTCAGTCATCCTTCAAAGAGGTCTTTTCTGACTACCCAAATTATAACAACTTTCTTTTTTTTTTTCTGATTTTAATATTCTACCTCTTTCATATGCTTGATAATACTTCATGAGCCTTATAATTATTTTATGTATTTTCTTTTTGTTTGTTTTTGAGACGGAGTCTCGCTCTGTTGCCCAGGCTGGAGTGCAGTGGCCGGATCTCAGCTCACTGTAAGCTCCGCCTCCCGGGTTCACGCCATTCTCCTGCCTCAGCCTCCTGAGTAGCTGGGACTATAGGCGCCCGCCATCTCGCCCGGCCAGTTTTTTGTATTTTTAGTAGAGACGGGGTTTCACCGTGTAGACCAGGATGGTCTCGATCTCCTGACCTCGTGATCCACCCGTCTCGGCCTCCCAAAGTGCTGGGATTACAGGCATGAGCCACCGCGCCCGGCCATTTTATGTATTTTCTTTCCAGTTTGTTTATCACCTTTATCCTTGAAAGGAATGCAAGCCTAATAGGGACTGAAATTATGTCTGTATATCTGCCTTACTTGCTATTTTATCCCCAGGGTACAGATTTTTACACATGGTAAATTACAGGCAATATATCAGGCATCCTGACTGAATGCCTCTAAACCACTTCTATTCTCTTTCCTGAAACTTCTGCATTTTGGCAACTAGTTCTGATACAACTTTCTTTTTACCACATGCCTTTCCTGCCTGGGCTATTATTTTCCAAATCCTCTACCTATGGTTCCTTCAGGTGGCTTATAAACCCAGCGGTTCATACCCAGTGTCCTTCTCTGCCTTCTCCTGATCTGAGCAAGAAGCCTTCTATTCTGAAAGCTGACATTCCACATGTTTAAAATGCAATTACTTTCTACTTACAGACTCTAGCATCATCTAGCTCTATTGGTTCTTTATAGCTTCCTCTGTTTCTATGGAGATGGATGGATTTAGCTACTACTGTGTAGGGCCAAAGATTACAGAAACAGAAGAGATGAGATTAACTTGGACACTCTTTGTGTAATTAGCATCTAATGAATCTATCCTCAAAACAGATCACTTACAACACCATTAGTCCAGAATCATAGCTGTTCAGACTTCATGTCATAAGATGTCGAACGATGACTCACAGCAGGGACTCTAAGAAGCACTTCTAGGGGAAAATGTCTACTGAATAAACAGTCTGATCAACAGAGAACGACTCATTTTTGTTTCCTGTCTTCATGTGTGAAAATGCTTTTCCTGTAGAAATGGACTGCATTAAGAAGCTTGGAGTCATTTTGCCAGACTCATTTGTGCAGTGGATTAGGACCTAAATACCGTTATTGAATTGTGTGTCTTAGAAAAGAAAGAGAAGCATGTATGGTGTGTGCAATTTCTCTTCACTTCCAAAACCAGACTACAAGACTTTTTTTTTTTTTTAACTCTGGTGGGGAAGAGTCTATAAAAGTCTTCCCTTACACAAAATAGAAAAATTAGGCTGAGAACACCAGGGGTTAGAACAACGTCAATGACCTAACAAGTGACACAGTGAGCCTAAATCTTGGGTCTCCTGATTCCTGATACTTCTCAAGGCAGAACACTTTGTCTCAATGACTTGGCAGCCTCTCACACTTACAAAAGTTTAAGTCATATATCATGATAGAAGATGGACACTTACAAAATTTTAAGTCATATATCATGATAGAAGATGGAAGCTTCTTGACTAAAGATAAGAAGGAAAATTACAAACCCATCCAGCAGAAAGTAGAAATTATAATGGAGCTCATGGCCAGGAAGTAACTTCAAATCAGACTACCCTCTGTCCTCATTTAAGAAAAACATTCCCCCCGTTTTTCAAGACATCTCTGCTGTTGCCCTAAATTGTGATCTAAGCTTAGGTCTCATGGTTTAACATGAGTTGCTTCTTCCATTAAATCACACTGCTTTGGGACAAACTTCAATGGCCCTAAAGGGGTGTGGTGGAAATATTTGCTATTCTGTCTCACAGTGTCATGGTCCTCCCTTTTTGATCTAGTCATTGTGGTATCAACCACCTGTATGTAAGTATAGTCTCATGGCTCTCGGTGTCAGCTACACCATGCCTAACTTGCTCCAATACGTGGTCTCTTTGTTCTCTTTGTGGCAACAGCATGCAACATCAGAAGAAATGAGGGGATTAATACCACAGGAGTGACATTAGCAAACAGGGCATGGGCTTCAGTGGACAAGTGCCCCCTTCCCAGGGCCTCAGGTAGATTACACTGAAGAACACTTTCTGGGGTTTCTCACAGGGTGCTAGTGAAAGTTAGCACTCACTGCCCTGTGCAGCAAGCAGCTCAGTTATACTCCCTTGCTATTTATTTTCCTGAAACCTTCAGTGTTTCGCAGGCCACCCACTTTTTTCCCACAGGGTTACATTCTAAAATAAATTGTCTGCGTACATAGGCTGCTTATGGTCTGTTCAGGGAGAACCCAAGCTGCACAGGACTGTTTCTTGTGTGCTTGGTAGATGTATTATCCATACTTCTCCAAAGAAACGGAATCAATAGAATCCACCTGTCAATTGATTTATTATAAAGAATTAACTCATGGAATTATGGAGACTAAAAAGTCTTAAGATCTGCAGCTGGCAAGCGGGAGACTCAGACTAGCTGATGTTCCAGTCCATGTCCGAAGTCATGAGAAACAGGAGAGCTGATTGTGCAAATTACAGCCCAAGTCTGAGTTCAAAGGAAGGAGATAAGCAATGTCCTAGCTCAAAAACAGGCAGAATTCCCTCTTGTGTAGCCTTTCTGTTCAAGTTAGGTTTTTAACTAAGGGGATGAGACCACCCTACATTGGGGAAAGCGGTCTGCTTTTCTCAGACTACTTATTCAGTGAATCTAATTCAAAAACACTCTCACAGACACACCCGAAATAGTGTTTGCCAAATGTCTGGTATCACATAGCCCAGTCAAGTTGACATATAAAATTAATCATCACAGCGGGGTAGAGTATTGCATTAATCAAAATTAATAAAGAAGCCGTATGTTCTAAAACTTATATATGTTATGTTATAAATCATTTTTAAAACCCACATATCAGAGAGATAGTCATTTTCAATTTTAACTTACAGAGACAAAAACTAAGGAACAGCTGGGCATGGTGGCTCACACCTATAATCCCAGCACTTTGTGAGGCCAAGGTGGGCATGTCACCTGAGGTCGGGAGTTCAAGACCAGCCTGACCAACATGGAGAAATCCCATCTCTACTAAAAATACAAAATTAGCTGGCTGGGTGTGGTGGCACATGCCTATAATCCCAGCTACTCGGGAGGCTGAGGCAGAAGAATCCCTTGAACCTGGGAGGTGGAGGTTGCCATGAGCCGAGATCACACCATTATACTCCAGCCTGAGCAACAAGAGCAAAACTCCACCTCAAAAACAAACAAACAACAACAAAAAACTAAGGAATGATGGGTTAAATAAATTAGTCAAATTCACACATATACTTACTAATAGCAAAGGATCAATATAACACAAAACTGCATAATTTTTCTAAAATTAAATACTACCTTTCTAAGGAGGTCAAAGTCATGTCCCAGGCACACCAAAATAATTTGATTTATTATTTTTTTCCTTCAAAATCTAAGCTCCTTAGTATGGTACCCAAATCCATTATGATGATTACACTGTTACCTAGTTATGCTTATTTATTTTTATTTCAACAACCCAATCCTTATTGGTTTGTTTCATGACAATTAAATGAGAAAATCTGTAAAATGTGCCAGTAGGTACTAGTTATTGCTGTCCTTTAACTTCCACTATATTAAGAAATAGAGATATAGGTATGAATAAATATAAATATATAGACACAGAAATGGAAAACCAGTAAGTGTATTCATAGCTACATTTGAGAATGTCTGTTTTAATGCTCTTACATTACTTGTTTCAACAATGTTCTCATGAAAATTGTATTAGTCCGTTATTACACTGCTATGAATAAATACCTGAGACTGTAATTTATAAAGAAAAGAGGACTAATTGACTTGCAGTTCCACATAGCTGGGGAGGACTCTGGAAACTTACAATCATAGCAGAAGTCACTCTTCACAGGGTGGCAGGAGAGGGAAAATGTGCAAACACAGGAAATTCTAGATGCTTATAAAATCATCAGATCTCATGAGACTCACTCATTTTCCTAAGACTAGCATAGAGGAAACCATCCCTATGATTCATTTACCTCCACCTGGTCCCGCCCTTGATATGTAGGGATTATGGGGATTACAGTTCCAGGTGAGATTTGGATGGGGACACAGAGCCAAACCATATCAGAAATCCTCACATATTTAACCATCACTTTAATAACATTTATTTCTAATTTCTAAAGTGACACAAAAATGAATAAAGTAATGCATGTGTTATAGAAAATTTGTAAAGTTAATAATCTATATTAAAAAAACTCTATCTTCTCTACCACCTTGAGAATAACTATTAATATGTAATGGTAATGTATTTGTGTGAATTTACATTTCTATCTTTGTGTGAATTTACATTTCTATCTTTATATTTGTTTCTATATACCCATCCATATGTTCAGCTATATCCATAACAATAGTTTAACTATCATATAAAAACATAGCTGTGATGATTAATTTTAGGTATCAACATCATTGGATAAAACACAGCCAAAGGGCATCAAGATGGCCGAATAGGAACAGCTCCAGCCTCCAGCTCTCAGTATGAGCGACACAGAAGATGGGTGATTTCTGCATTTCCAACTGAGGTACCGGGTTCATCTCACTGGGGCGTGTCAGACAGTCGGTACAGGACATTGGGGGCAGCCCATTGAGCGAGAGCCGAAGCAGGATGAGGCATCACCTCACCCAGGAAGCGCAAGGGGAAAGGGAATTCCTTTTCCTAGCCAAGGGAAGCTGTGACACACAACACCTGGAAAATCAAGTCACTCCCACCCTAACACTGCGCTTTACCAAGGGTCTTAGCAAATGGCACACCTGGAGATTATATTCCGCACCTGGCTCAGAGGGTCCCACGCCCACAGAGTCTCCCTCATTGCTAGCACAGCAGTCTGAGATCTAACTGCAAGGCAACAGCGAGGCTCAGGGAGGGGCGCCCGCCATTGCTGAGGCTTAAGTAGGTAAAGAAGGCAGCCAGGAAGCTCATACTGGTTGGAGCCCACCGCAGCTCAAGGAGGCCTTCCTGCCTCTGTAGACTCCACCTCTGGGGACAGGGCATAGCTAAACAAAAAGCAGCAGAAACCCCTGCAGATGTAAATGTCCCTGCAGCTTTGAAGAGAGCAGTGGTTCTCCCAGCAAGGAAGTTGGGATCTGAGAATGGACAGGCTGCCTGCTCAGTGGGTCCCTGACCCCCAAGTAGCCTAACTGGGAGACATCCCCTACTAGGGGCAGACTGACACCTCACACCTCACATGGCCGGGTATGCCTCTGAGACGAAGCTTCCAGAGGAACAATCAGACAGCAACACTTGCTGTTCAGCAATATTCTCTCTTCTGCAGCCACCGTTGCTGATACCCAGGCAAACAGGGTCTGGAGTGGACCTCAAGCAAATTCCAACAGACCTGCAGCTAAGGGTCCTGACTGTTACAAGGAAAACTAACAAATAGAAAGGACATCCACCCCAAAACCCCATCTGTACGTCACCATCATCAAAGACCAAAGGTAGATAAAATCACAAAGATGGGGAAAAAGCAGTGCAGAAAAGCTGAAAATTCAAAAAATCAGAGTGCCTCTCCCACTCCAAAGGAACGCAGCTCCCCACCAGCAACGGAACAAAGCTGGAGGGAGAATGACTTATACAAGTTGAGAGAAGAAGGCTTCAGTTGATCAAACTTCTCAGAGCTAAAGGAGGAACTACAAACCCAGCGCAAAGAAACTAAAAACCTTGAAAAAAGATTTGATGAATGAATAACTAGAATAACCAATGCAGAGAAGTCCATAAACGACCTGATAGAGATGAAAACCATGACATGAGAACTACATGACAAATGCACAAGCTTCAGTAACCAACTCGATCAATTGAAAAAAGAGTATCAGTGATTAATGATCAAATGAATGAAGAGAAGTTTAGACTAAAAAGAAATGAACAAATCCTCCAAGAAATATGGGATTATGTGAAAAGACCAAATCTACATCTGATTGGTGTACCTGAAAGTGACGGGGAGAATGGAACCAACTTGGAAAACACTATGCAGGATATTATCCAGGAGAATGTCCCCAACCTAGCAAGGCAAGCCAACATTCAAATTCAGAAAACACAGAGAATGCTACAAAGATACTCCTCGAGAAGAGCAATTCCAAGACACATAATTGTCAGATTCACCAAAATTGAAATGAAGGAAAAAATATAAAGGGCAGCCAGAGAGAAAGGTCAGGTTACACACAAAGGGAAACCCATCAGACTAACAGCAGATCTCTCAGCAGAAACTTTATAAGCCAGAAGAGAGTGGGGGCCAATATTCAACATTCTTAAAGAAAAGAATTTTCAACCCAGAATTTAATATCCAGCCAAACTAAGTTTCATAAGTGAAGGAGAAATAAAATCCTTTACAGACAAGCAAATAATGAGAGATCTTGTCACCACCATGCCTGCCCTACAAGAGCTCCTGAAAGAAGCACTAAAATGGAAAGGAACAACAGGTACTAGCCATTGCAAAAACATGCCAAAATGTAAAGATCATCTATGCTAGGAAGAAACTGCATCAATTAACGAGCAAAATAACCAGCTAACTTCATAATGACAGGATCAAGTTCACACATAGCAATATTAACCTTAAATGTAAATGGAATAAATGGTCCAATTAAAAGACACAGACTGGCAAATTTGATAGAGTCAGACCCATCAGTTTGCTGTATTCAGGAGACCCACCTCATGTGCAGAGACACACATAGGCTCAAAATAAAGGGATGGAGTAAGATCTACCAAGCAAATGGAAAACAAAGAAAGGCAGGGGTTATAATGCTAGTCTCCGATAAAATAGACTTTAAACCAACAAAGATCAAAAGAGACAAGGCCATTACATAATGGTAAAGGGATCAATTCAACAAGAAGAGCTAACTATCCTAAATATATATGCACCCAATACAGGAGCACCCAGGTTCATAAAACAAGTACTTAGAGACTTACAAAGAGACTTAGATGCCCACACAATAATAATGGGAGGCTTTAACACCCCACTGTCAACATTAGACAGATCAATGAGACAGAAAGTTAACAAGGATATCCAGGAATTGAACTCAACTCTGCACCAAGCGGACCTAATAGACAGCTACAGAACTCTGCACCCCAAATAAACAGAATATACATTCTTCTCAGCACCACATCACACTTATTCCAAAAGTGACCACATAGTTGGAAGTAAAGCACTCCTCAGCAAATGTAAAAGAACAGAAATTATAACAAACTGTCTCTCAGACCACAGTGCAATCAAACTAGAGCTCAGGACTAAGAAATTCACTCAAAACCACTCAACTACATGGAAACAGAACAACCTGCTCCTGAATGACTACTCGGCACATAACTAAATGAAGGCAGAAATAAAGATGGTCTTTGAAACCAATGAGAACAAAGATACAACATACCAGAATCTCTGGGAGACATTTAAAGCAGTGTGTGGGGGGAAATTTATAGCACTAAATGCCCACAAGAGAAAGCAGGAAAGATCTAAAATTGACATCCGAACATCACATTAAAAGAACTAGAGAAGCAAGAGCAGACACATTCAAAAGCTAGCAGAAGGGAAGAAATAACTAAGATCAAAGCAGAATTCAAGGAGATAGAGACACAGAAAATCCTTCAAAAAATGAATGAATCCAGGAGATGGTTTTTTGAAAAGATCAACAAAATTGATAGACCACTAGCAAGACTAAGAAGAAGAAAAGAGAAAAGAATCAAATAGACTCAATAAACAATGATAAAGGGTATATCACCACCAACCCCACAGAAATACAAACTACCATTAGAGAATACTACAAACATCTCTACACAAATAAACTAGAAAACCAAGAAGAAATGGATAAATTCCTGGATACATACACTCTCCTAAGACTAAATCAAGAAGAAGTTGAATCCCTGAATAGACCAATAGCAGGCTCTGAAATTGAAGCAATAATTAATAGCCTACCAACCAAAAAATGTCCAGGCCCAGACAGATTCACAGCCAAATTCTACCAGAGGTACAAGGAGAAGCTGGTACCATTCCTTCTGAAACTATTCCAATCAACAGAAAAAGAGGAAATCCTCCCTAACTCATTTTATGAGGCCAACATCATCCTGATACCAAAGCCTGGCAGAGACACAACAAAAAAAGAGAATTTTAAACCAATATCCCTGATGAACATCAATGCAAAAATCCTCAATAAAATACTGGCAAACCGAATCCAGCAGCACATCAAAAAGCTTATCCAGCATGATCAAGTAGGCTTCATCCCTGGGATGCAAGGCTGGTTCAACATATGCAAATCAATAAACATAATCCAGTATATAAACAGAATCAAAGACAAAAACCACATGATCATCTCAATAGATGCAGAAAAGGCCTTTGAAAAAATTCAACAGCCCTTCATGCTAAAAACTCTCCATAAATTCAGTATTGATGGAACATATCTCCAAATAATAAGAGCTATTTATGACAAACCCACAGCCAATATCATACGGAATGGGCAAAAACTGGAACCATTCCCCTTAAAAACTGGCACAAGACAGGGATGCCCTCTCTCACCACTCCTATTCAACAGTGTTGGAAGTTCTGGCCAGGGCAATCAGGCAAGAGAAAGAAATCAAGGGTATTCACTTATGAAAAGAAGAATTCAAATTGTCCTTGTTTGCAGATGACATGATTGTATATTTAGAAAACCCCATCATCTCAGCCCAAAATCTCCTTAAGCTGATAAGCAACTTCAGCAAAGTCTCAGGATACAAAACCAATGTGCAAAAGTCACAAGCATTCTTATACACCAATAACAGACAAACAGAGAGCCAAATTCTGAATGAATTCCCATTCACAATTGCTTCAAAGAGAATAAAATATCTAGGAATCCAACTTACAAGGGATTTGAAGGACCTCTTCAAGGAGAACTACAAACCACTGCTCAGTGAAATAAAAGAGGACACAAACAAATGGAAGAACATTCCATGCTCATGGATAAGAAGAATCAATATCGTAAAAATGGCCATACTGCCCAAGGTAATTTATAGATTCAATGCCATCCCCATTAAACTACCAATGACTTTCTTCACAGAATTGGAAAAAACTACTTTAAAGTTCATATGGAAACAAAAAAAAAGCCCACATTGCCAAGACAATCCTACGTCAAAAGAACAAAGCTGGAGGCATCATGCTACCTGACTTCAAACTATACTACAAGGCTACAGTAACCAAAACAGCATGGTACTGGTATCAAAACGGAGATATAGACCAACAGAACAGAACAGAGCCCTCAGAAATAATACCACACATCTGCAACCATCTGATCTTTGACAAACCTGAGAAAAACAAGAAATAGGGAAAGGATTCCCTATTTAATAAATGGTGCTGGGAAAACTGGCTAGCCATAAGTAGAAAGCTGAAATTGGATCCCTTCCTTACTCCTTATACAAAAATTAATTCAAGATGGATTAGAGACTTAAATGTTAAACCTAAAACCATAAAAACCCTAGAAGAAAACCAAAACAATACCATTCAGGACTCAAGCATGGGCAAGGACTTCATGTCTAAAACACTAAAAGCAATGGCAACAAAAGCCAAAATTGACAAATAGGATCTAACTAAAGAGCTTCTGCACAGCAAAAGAAACTACCATCAGAGTGCAAAATTTTTGCAATCTACTCATCTGACAAAGGGCTAATATTCAGAACCTACAAAGAACTCAAACAATTTTACAAGAAAAAAACCAAACAACCCCATCAAAAAGTGGGCAAAGGAAATGAACAGACACTTCTCAAAAGAAGACATTTATGCAGCCAACAGACACATGAAAAAAAATGCTCATCATCACTAGCCATAAGAGAAATGCAAATCAAAACCACAATGAGATACCATCTCACACCAGTTAGAATGGCAATCATTAAAAAGTCAGGAAACAACAGGTGCTGGAGAGGATATGGAGAAATAGGAACACTTTTACACTGTTGGTGGGACTGTAAACTAGTTCATCCGTTGTGGAAGACAGTTTGGCAATTCCTCAAGGATCTAGAACTAGAAGTACCATTTGACCCAGCCATCCCATTACTGGGGTATACCCAAAGAATTATAAATCGTGCTGCTATAAAGACACATGCACACGTATGTTTATTGTGGCACTATTCACAATAGCAAAGACTTGGAACCAACCCAAATGTCCATCAGTGAAAGACTGGATTAAGAAAATGTGGCACATATACACCATGGAATACTATGCAGCCATAAAAAAGGATGAGTTCATGTCTTTTGTAGGAACATGGATGCAGCTGGAAACCATCATTTTCAGCAAACTATCACAAGAACAGAAAACCAAACACCACATGTTCTCACTCATAGGTGAGAACTGAACAATGAGATCACTTGGACACAGGAAGGGGAACATCACACACCAGGGCCTGTTGTGGGGAGGGGGGAGGGGGGAGATATACATTAGGAGATATACCTAATTTAAATGACGAGCTAATGAGTGCAGCACACCAACATGGCACATGTATTCATATGTAACAAACCTGCACATTGTGCACATGTACCCTAGAACATAAAGTATAATAAAAAAATTTTAAAATACACTTAAAATTTATTTTTAAACAACAACAAAAAAATAGCCAAGTAGCTGGTAAAGCATTATTTCTAGCTGTGTCTGTGAGGGTGTTTCTAGAAGGCACTGGTATTTGAATCAGTGAACTGAATAAGGAAGATTCACTCTCATCTAGTACAGGTGGGTACAATCCAATCAGCTGAGGGTCCAAATTTATATATATATATATATATTTTTTTTTTTCTAGCTTCCTAGCTTGCAGACAGTGTGTTATTTTCAGCCTCCCTTATCATATGGGCCGATTCCCCTAATGAAGCCCCTCTCATTTATCTGTCTTTTACCTAACAATCATCTATCTATCCTACTGGTTCTGTCTCTTTGGAGAACCCTTGCCTAATAAATAGGAAAATGATGATATATGTATTTTCTTTCAGATGTTTCAGTTTGGAGTGATGTGATGTCTTTCGAAGGCTGCTTCAGTTTCAGTGAAAGCAGACGATTAAGGGAAATAAAAACATTCATAACAAGTTTTGCAGGGTGGGATGGTGGCATTTCAAAGTGAGTTTGGTAAGTAACTGAGAAGAGACCTTGATTGACAGGATTTTCCAGAGTATTCCGTCACTCACAACAGATACCACTTATCAATATTAGGAAGATAGGAAGATGATTATTAACACAGACACTGTGGAAACGATCCCAGGAGTTTCTCATCTCTTATAAGACACCAGAGGAAGGTGTATGAAATCAGAGGAAAGCTATCTGTCTCAGCTCTCTTTTACTGTTGGTGTATGCTTGCATATAGGCTGTGGTCTGAATGTTTGCGTACCCTAAAAACTGCTCATCATCACTGGCCATCAGAGAAATGCAAATAAAAACCACAATGAGATACCATCTCACACCAGTTAGAATGGCAATCATTAAAAAATCAGGAAACAACAGGTGTTGGAGAGGATGTGGAGAAATAGGAACACTTTTACACTGTTGGTGGGATTGTAAACTAGTTCAACCATTATGGAAAACAGTATGGCAATTCCTCAAAGATCTAGAACTAGATGTACCATATGACCCAGCCATCCCACTACTGGGTATATACCCAAAGGATTATAAATTATACTACTACAAAGACACATGCACACGTATGTTTATTGCGGCACTATTCACAATAGCAAAGACTTGGAATCAACCCAAATGTCCATCAGTGACAGACTGGATTAAGAAAATGTGGCACATATACACCATGGAATACTATGCAGCCATAAAAAAGGATGAGTTTGCGTCCTTTGTAGGGACATGGATGCAGCTGGAAACCATCATTCTTAGCAAACTGTCACAAGAAGAGAAAACCAAACACCGCATGTTCTCACTCATAGGTGGGAACTGAACAATGAGCTCACTTGGACTCAGGAAGGGGAACATCACACAATGGGGCCTATCATGGGGAGGGGGGAGGGGGGAGGGATTGCATTGGGGAGTTATACCTGATATAAATGATGAATTGATGGGTGCTGACGAGTTGATGGGTGCAGCACACCAACATGGCACATATATACATATGTAACAAACCTGCACGTTATGCACATGTACCCTAGAACTTAAAGTATAATAAAAAATAAATAAATAAATAAATAAATAAATAAAAATTATATCTCCCTGGGCGATAGCATTAGGAGGTTAAGTTATTGAAAGGGACTAGGTGATGAAAGCAAATTCCCTTCTGATTGGAATTAATTTTCTTATAAAATAAGCCAAAGAAATCTAGCTAGCTCCTTTCACTATGAGAAAACATGGCAAGAAAATGCCATTTATGTATCGGAAAATGGGTCTCTACCAGATATCAATTATTTTAGCAATTTATTTGTGGTCTTCAGAACTGTGAGAAATCCATTTCTGTTGTTTCTAAATCACCCAGTTTTTGGTATTTTGTTACAGCAGTTTGAACAGATTAAGAATGTATTTATCTTAATATATTTAACTTTACTTTTGTTCTCCATAGTCACCCTATTAAGTCTTTATGTGTTACTATCTATTCAACAAATATGTTGAATAAATGAATGAATGAATGAACAAATATAAAAGTGCCTTATCATCTGTTTGCTTTTTAAAAATATGAGCAGTAGAGGAGGCAGAGCAAGATGGTGGAACGGAAGACTCCACCAATTCCTCCCCCCGCCATTCAAAGACTCAAATTTAACAATTATCTACATAGAAAACAAACCAAAAAAAGCACCTTCAGAAGAACAAAAAATTAAGTTAACACTTACAGTACCAGATTTTAACTTCATATCACTGAAAGAGGCACTGAAGAGGTATGAAAAAGAGTCTTGAATCGCTGATGCCATGCCTCCTCCATCCTCTGGCAGCAGCAGTCTGGAGAGCGTTTCTCTGCATTGGAGAGAGGAAGAATTCAGCAGCTGTAAGGCATTGAACTCAGTGCGGCCCTGAGATAATAAGCAAATCAAACTCAGCTGTCTCCTGTGCCTGGGGAGAGCATTTAAACCAGCCCCAGCCACAGCGGGATTGCTGATCCTAGCAGTCAGAACATGAGTTCCTCCAAGTCTCAGCACTGTTGGCTAAAGGGCTCTAGGGTCTTAAATAAACCTGAAAGGCAGTGTAGGCCACACGGACTGCAACCCCGAGGCAAATCCTCTTTCTGAACTGGGCCCAGAGCCAGAGGGCTGCAGGGGCACAAGACCTACTGAGACACCAGCTGGGGCAGCTAAGGGAGTGCTGGCATCATTCCTCCGTTAAGCCTGGGCTGCAGAGCTCAGGGCTCTAAAAGAGACCTCTTCTTTCTACTTGAGGAGAGGAGACAGAACAGTAGTGAAGACTTTGTCTTGCATCTTGAATACCAGCTTATGCATAGCAAGATAAGGTACCAAAGTCATGAGGCTCCCTTTCTAGACCCTACCTCCTGTACAACTCTCTAAACACACATGGGCCAGAAGGGAACCTGCTGCCTTAAAGGAAAGGATCCAGTTCTGGCGGGCTTCATAACCTGTTAACTAAAGAGCCCTTGGGCCTGGAATAACAAGTAGTGATTCCCAGGTACTACATAGAGGGCTTGGGTGAAACATTGAGACTTGCTGCCTTCAGGTGAGACAGCACATCCCCAGCCGTGGTGGCTATGGCGTGAGACTTCTGCTTGAGAAAAGCAGAGGGAAAAATAAAGGGGATGTTGTCTTGCATGTTAGGTACCAGTTTAGTCAGAGGGTAGAGCACCAAGTGAGTTGTTAGGGTGCCACCAAGTCTTGGCTCTTGGATGAAATTTCTTGACCTACCTTGGGACAGAAGGATGCCCATTTTCACCATTATTCAGTATAATATTAGAAGCCCTAGCTAGAGCAGTCAGGCATAAGAAAGAAATACATGTAATGCAAATTGGAATGGAAAAATTCAAATTATTTTGGTTAACAACTGGTATAATCTTACATTTGGGAAAACCTAGAGATGCACAAAAATATTATTAGAACTAATAAACAAATTTAGTAAAATTTCAAGATACAAAATCAATATACAAACATCAATAGCATTTCCATATGTCAACAGTGAACAATCTGAAAAAGAAATAAAAAATCAATCCTACTTACAATAGCTACAAATAAAATTAAATACCTATGAATCAATTTAACCAAAGACATTAATGATCACTATAATGAAAGCTATAAAGCACTACTGAAAAAAAGTTGAAGAGGACACCAAAACAATGGTAAGAATCAATATTGTTAAAATGTCTAGGCTATCCAAAGCAATTTATAGAGTCAATGCAATCCCTATCAAATTACCAATGACATCCTTCACAGGAATAGAAAAAACAATCCTAAAATTTATATCTAACAACAAAAGATCTAGAATAGCCAAAGTTATACTAAGCAAAAAGAACAAAACTGCAGGAATCATACTACCTGATTTCAAATGATACGACAGAAGTATAGCAATCAAACCAACATAGTACTGACATAAAAACAGACACATAGACCCCTGAAACAGAATAGAGAAGCTATAAGTAAATCCAAACACCTACAGTGAACTCCTTTTCTACGAAGGCGCCAAGAATATACACTGAGGAAAAGACAGTTTCTTCAGCAAATGGTGCTAGGAAAACTGGATATCGATATGAAACATAATGAAACTACACCCCTATCTCTCACCATATACAAAAATCAAATAAAAAGGAATTAAAGATCATCTGCCTATATCCAAACATCTCACGCACTCACTAAATATATACAATTACCATATACCCACATATATCCAACAACTATCATATACTCACAAAAATAAAATTTAACATTTTTCAAAAATATATGAGAAGTAACCATTAACAATAGCATTTTCAGGTCAGTGCCTTTGTGATGAATCCTTCCAGTAAGAAGAGGGAAATCTTAAACCAACAAATCCAAAAGTATAGTGAGGCAACGTGGAGGAATGAAGAAATAAAATGTGCTGAAATGCAGATGGTCTAGATTTACAATGCAGCTGCTTATGCTTCCCTTCAGCAACTCGATCAGTTTTGCTCCACTTTCTCCATCTCTATGATGGGCTTCCTCTTTTAATAAAGGACTGACGACTAAACATTAAGAGCTCACTCCATGCCAGGGACATATCTAAACATGTAGAGTAAAGAGGCATGTCTCTCCTACAGCCACTGTCCTCCTGCGTTGTAAGAATGTCCTTCATTTTCTCCAGTAAAGCCTCCTTCTCCAAATTCAGCCTCGTTGTGTAGGAGGAATTGACATGACCCTACACCACAGGCTTAGTCATCACTTTCATTCTTGACTTGCTAAGTAAATCAGCACATTGTCCTCCACTGGCTATAGGGATTGATTCAGGGTGAAAATTTACTTCCACATCAAGCCAGTGAGAATTAAAGCAATGCTTGCTGGGGTTTCTGGGAATGAAAGGTTCTTCCACTTCATCTAGACATTGTGTGAGAAGATCAGTAATTTATTAGCCCAATCTGAAAATGAAGAATGTGCTCAGAAGTAGTAAAAAAAATAAGGATACTGGTAACTACATGTGCAGCTGGTATCTTTGTAATTTATATATATATAAACCAATATGTGTATGTAAATTTATCAAACAAAGTAT
Source organism: Piliocolobus tephrosceles (assembly GCF_002776525.5). Taxonomy (NCBI): domain Eukaryota; kingdom Metazoa; phylum Chordata; class Mammalia; order Primates; family Cercopithecidae; genus Piliocolobus; species Piliocolobus tephrosceles. Next base: position 141,288,931 of record NC_045440.1, read on the forward strand.
TTTCTGTTTAAACTGATGGACTTTCTATCAACTGACAAACATGTGAAGACTTCTGTCTAGTATCGTATGGTTATCTCTTAAAATAGCCCTCTGTCATTATATAGATACTATCATTCTCATTGTCATTTTATTGGATCTTAAAGTTGAGAAAACAAGAATTTTAATAAATTCTGAAAATCACACAATTAATAAGAAACAAAACCAATTTATACCTGATTGTAAGCTTAGTGTCTGGATTTTTAAGCATTCTGCAATACTGACTCTGCAGATTTAGACCCAATTCCATTTTCCACATTGTGTTGTAAGCCAACAACTGTGATGTAGTGCAATGATGCTATAATAGTTCTTTGTATGAACAGAAATGAGACCAAAGAGGAAGCAGTCATTAGCCATTTGCTTTATGTTACCTTATAGGTATTGGAGTACTGATAGATCTGTCTTTCTCACAGAGTAATTTTAAAGAAACCACAGCATAAACAAGATCAACTTTAAAAGTGCACTAAATGTTATATAATGAAGCAGAAAATCTTTCACCTCAGTCAGGAGACATGAATTTGAGCTCTTAGTTTATTCTAGACATATCCACACTTTTCTGGTCCCTGTTTTTCTCATTCATAGGAAAGGAACTTCAACTAGTTTTTCTCCCAGATCTAACTTTGGAACTCTGTGGCTCTTTGGCACGTTTCTATCAGCTAGAGCTCTGCTCCCTGCACTTTTGAGTGTGTGGTGGTGAGAGGCCTGATGGTGATCACACTTCCAGCCTTTCTTATCCCTGTGCCTTCAGATTGACCTGTGGTTTTGATCACTGGTGTGCAAAATGTTGCAGAATTTCACCCCCAAAGCAGTTGCATTTCAGATGGCAACCCTATAATAGCAGGTGAGAAATAGATGAAATGGTGAAATAGCATAGTTATCAAATGCTGTGACCAGAAAAAAAAAAAAAAAAAAAAACAGAATGGCTTAAAAAATCAGCCAATCAACAGTTGCTGCTAATGCCAAATTTTCCATAAACGATTACAGCGTAGATTATTGCTCTGCCTGCCATGGTGAATTCCTTAATTATATTATGTTCCTCAGCAGTGCCTGGCACAGGCTTGGGAGTTTTCAAAATTCTCATTTAAATTCATAACTATCAACAATTAAAAATGTATCAGATGAAACAAACAAAAATCTCACATGAGCAAGTATTCACATGGTAGATGAAAGGCTAAAATATGGAATATCCATGAGAGATCTTTCTATATTATTTAAACAATGAACTCAATAATCTACTTAGCTTAGGAAGAACATGTCTCTATGATACCTAATTCCACAAACATGTGGAGAGTCACTGTGACAGAGGAGAGTGAAAAAGATACATCTCCGTGTGTGTGTGTGTGCGCGCGCGTGTGTGTATATGCACGTATGTACTCATTCAGTTCAGAATGGCAATTTATTAAAATGATCCACCCAGTATTGGTGATAATATAGTGAGACGCCTCTTCCTCCATCCTGAATATTATTGGTGAGTGTAGAAATGACTATTGAATGAGTAAAATATTAAATTAGTGAACTCAGATTCAACAATTTAAACTCTAGAATTTATCCTAAACAAAAAGAACTCAAGTGAACAAATATATAATTTTAAGGGATATCACAGCAAGTTTTATAAAAGACAAAATCACAGATAACTAAGTTATTAAAAAGGGGATTACCTAAACGAAACAAAAAAGATATTAATACAACACACTACTATGTAATAATGAAAACAATGATTGGTAATGATTTATATCCACTGTCATGCAATACTTACTCATAATATATTGTGTGTGATATGGCTTAAAAACGCTAACCCATGAATTCCTACTACATATATGTTCACAGAAAATATTAGGTGAAATGAAATACAGTATAATGAGTGGCTACCTCAAGACAATTACTACTTACTTTACTGCCTACAATATTTTATATTTCCCAAATACTATTATCAACAGTTCAAAGAATATATGTTAAACCATGATAGTTAATTTTTAAGTTGCACTTTCTTTGGTATGTTTCTAGTTCTTTCACTGATCCTGGAGGAGGAAGAGGAAAAAAAAATGGTGCTGAAGAAAGTATTCAAGTTTATTTTTAAGTTTATTTTCATTAACTCTTATCTCATCTTTACTCTTTCCCCACTTAAAGCAACTCCTCATCCACTTCAGGCCTCAAATAGCTGTCTCCCTGTAGCAGGAATTTAGGGAAGAAATAGCTTTCAATTCAATCCCAATAATGTCCTCAGGAAGCTCGCAGTTTTGTCATGTAAAATAAGAAAAGTTCATACAATATGAATTGAAAGGTAGAATGTAAAAAAAAATGGGCTTGTTCAAATGAGAGAGGCATTGTTCCTAGCTGAAGTAAACCAGGGAAGTCTTGAGAGTTGAAGAGTCATTCAGTAGACCAGAAAGATAGAATAGGAATTAGATCTTCAATGATTAAAGGAGAATATTCAAGGCAAAATGATAAATAAAGGCCATTCTGTATGGACAATGACTGAGTCATAGTGAATAAATAGGAATTGTGGGATGAATATCCGGATACACACATTGGATCAGACTGAAAAGGTCTGGAGGCCATTTTTAAATATTTAGGGCCTTATTCTTCTATCAATATGGGTTTTTGGAAGGCTTTTAATGGAGAAAGGTGTATTATTGTCAAATTCACAATTTATAGGATTTCATACTTTGGTGTAGTGATTTTAAATCAAACTTAATCTTTTCATCATTATTAGTTCCTCTATTCATCTACTTACATCGTGAGCATTTGAGCTCCTTCCATATGCAGGGCAAGATGCTCTGAGGTCAAATAATACCACTAGGATATTTGTGGTGCCACCAGAGATGAAAGTATTACACAGAAGGTCAGACATCAGCCAGCTTCATGGACAGACATCACAGTCTCTGAATAGTGTGGTGAAAGACATGAGCTTTGGGGTAAACCAGACCTAAGCATGAGTCCCAGCAGGAGCAGGGTCCCTCCATATCCTGAACTTTAGTTTCCTTTTTTATTAAACCACAGTTCGTATACATGCCATAAACTCACAAGAAGGTTGCAATGAGATACTGCAAAACCAGGTGCTTCGCATGTGTTAAATCTCTCCGCCTTCACTTTTCTCACCTTTTAGTTTATATCTAAGTAATGGAGAAAAAAAGCGATGTTGCTTTACTGCTGCTAATTGGATACACACAGTAGATGATTTTATCTCTATATGTAATATGTTTCCAAACTGCAGAGTGAAGTATACAACTGCCTAACAGACATGTCTATCTCTACATTTCTTAACATATTCATACTACTTATGTCCCATACTGCCAAAGCGTGCCACCAGCATCTGTCCCTAACTGTCCATACCCAGACACATGAGTAAAAAAACTTCTCATCTTCAAATCTCATCTTCAAAATTCTTCTTCCTCTCAAATGTGATGCTCATTCCTAGGTCTTTAATTTGCACTTTTATTGTCTCTCTGGATGACAAGATTGTAATTTCAATTACCCCATCTTCCTGCACAATATCTGGCATAAAATGTACATTCAAGTTAATTCATTTGAATAAACTTTTGATTTTCAAAGCTCAGTATAGGAAGTACTTGTAGACTAACCACAAAGAAAATAAATTATGGTTTGTTGCTAGTCTCCAAAGAGAGAAAGTCAGACTGATGGAGATATATTCAGAGAAAGAGGCTAAAGAAACCGTTTATTTCACTCAAGAGTGATGTTTACAACAAGTCATAAAATAGGTAATGTTCCTTTACATCTCCAATGAATGATTTGAAGAGCGCTAACTACACAGAGAGTGTGGTTTTTCTCCCAATAGGGATTACACAGAGATTATAATGAATTATTTAATTCCAGTAATTCAACCTTAAAGCAGATTCAGTCACTTTTCCCTTAACAGTGTAATGAATGCTCCAGGAAGTATATTTCCCTGGATGTTACTAAAGATTTTACTGTACTAAAACTGGAGGATAGAAATGAGCAACTTGGAATGCTCTAGAATGTCAAAGGACTTTTTGGGTACATTTTAGATAGACCAGCCCTAAAAATGTCTCTCTCTGTTTCCATAGTGACTACAGAGGACAGAAATAAGATTTTGTTGAACTGGTCTTCATAGCTCAGCTCTAGTACCTATGGTTTTAGTCTTTCTTCAGGAGTCTCTACATTAAAAGAGGAGACAGAATGTTGGAGGACTATAAAGGTGGGCATTATCATGAGAGTTTATTGATCCTTTCTTCCAACTGTTGTCAGATGAGATTCTGCGATATAACACACAGGGTGAAAATTACTGGAAATGCACACGAGGAGGCAGTTTGAATTATAGGAGAGCAGGGCAAGAATTCCATACCTAGACTTGAAACCCATGGGGGTATGAGAAAAGAGCTGAAGATGAGAAGATACTGTACATCACTGAGATTTTGTTCATACTGACCTTTCCCTAGAGCTCAGCCCTCAGTGCCTCTATTTTCCTGTATTCTCTTTTTCGGTGACCTCACTCTTTCTCATGTTTTTAAACACATGCTTATGTTCACAATTCTGATGTTTATATCTCCAGTTGAAACCTTTGACTGAAATTCAAAATCTCATGCCCAGCTTTCTACCCGATTCTTCTGCTTAGACTTATCTCACCAGCATATTAAACTTAATTTCAACACTGATCTCTTGAGAGAGTCTTATCTTAAAACGTCATCTTCCCTTAATAACTGCTCTTCCCATCTTATTTACAATCAAGAAGACAGTACCATGTTTGGTCCATGTCATCAAGCTATAAAACTGATCATCTTCATTAACATCCTTCCTTTTGCACCCCCATATCCAAGCTTTACTTCCCTTTGTTGATTCTACCTCCGAAATGCCTTGAATCTTTCCAGTTATCTCTGCAACAACTGCCCCTCACTTACTCCAACTTGTGATTAGCTCTAACCTTGATCACTCCAATATCTCACTTGTTTTTTTTCTATATTATCACTTTCATCCTCTTGTAATCAATACTATGCATAGCAACATAAATAAGATTGTAAAGAATCAATCCTTTTATATCAAGTCCAAGACTCAGTTTGTTCAAGGGTTAAATGAACATGTTTTCACTTAAGCTAAATTCCAAAATCCCTATGTGACCCTTGTGACCCATATAGCCTGTCTTTTGCCTACTTTTCCAATTATACATTATTCAGCTCTCCCAGTATAGTTCAGCAAAAGTGGCTTTATTTTTCATCAATCTCTTTCCCATTTTAATGGCTTCTGGTGTTTTCTTCACCTAATATTCTCCTCTCCAATAATCTGTAAATCTGGCTCATTTTCATCCATTACATCTCACCTTATACATCATCTACTGCCAGAAGTTGGCCATGACCGCCATGAGGAGGCAGGCGTTTAGCATTAGGAATTATCTCCCCCATGTGTTTCCTTCATAGTATTTATCACAAGGTACATGATTACTTCATTTTTCTTTATTGTCCCTCATCCCCAGTAAACTGCAAGCTCCGTCGTAATGGCAGATGTGTGGATATATATACAGTACACATTTACCAAGGTGAATAACTTGCAGAGACTCTGTCACATGGTGGGCACTGAGCGCATACGTGAAGAACAACTCATTGACATACTGAATGAATGAATGAATGGATGGATGGATGTCTTGCATTGATCTAGAAAGCTAGCTGCTCTTAAAAATATAAAGCCTTTATTCGATCAAATTTTACTGTATGCTTATATTTAGGCCAGTGTGGGTGTTCCAGGTCATGAACTGCTGCTAGGATACTTTTCTTCACTAAGGACAATGTCTGTTCTATCTTGTGCCTTCCCCAATTTTAGATTCCCAGAATTGTCTCCATTCAACCTCTGGATGGAAAAAGAGAGATCAACGTGAGAGGTCACTATAGGGCAGACCTGGAAATGCATCCCGACTGCTCACCTTCCTCTAGACATGCCTGTCACATGACCCACCGCAGGGCCCTACCTAACTGCGTGTGGGGCTGGAAGATGTAGTCAAGCTCTGTATCTGGAAGGTAAAGAGAAGAGTTGGGTCAAAAATCTGACCATCTTTGACATACAAATATTAATTTCAGAGTGTGAAACCCTGTCCTGCACCTTGATGTTTTCCTACTATTTCAAATCTACAGTTCATCAATCTCCTGTGAACTCATGGTGTGAGCTAAAACTATTAGTCAATTATTTGGACATGTTTCCTACACATTTTCCAACATAGATCTTATTTTAAAATGTGTGTGCATAAGGGAGTGATTAAGTATCAAAAGTCGATGTGGAAGAATGAATACTTTACTTTCTATTTATCCTTTAAGTTCTGTGCTTCAAAGCACATAGTAAATGAGGAGAATTCCACAGCTCCCAACTTTGATTTGGGGAATTCACTGGCTGCCTATTATGTAAGTCCCTAAGTGCAAAGTTCTCCCACATGCAAACATTTCTGATAATAACTGGAGATAATATCCTATGAGAAAAACCTGGACATCTGAGGAGGCAGTGGACAAGTGATTCTTTTTTTGCTGTTGTTCTGGCAAAGATGACAACTCTGAGCACTATAATTACAATTGAGACTTCTCCTGAACAAAATCCACAAGCAGTGAGAGTAATGAAAAGACACCAGGGAAGGAAAGATAATGAAAGAGCCCACACACAAAGCTCACAGAATGTCCTTGGCAAAAGAATGTGAGTAGGAGATTAAGAAGTGCTTGAGAACAAAATAAAAAGGTAATACAATTAATTCTATGCTGGGGCAGCTGTTTTTGCTATTAAGAAAATTGAAGAAGATGTACTCAGCCTTTGGAATAGCACTTCAAATGTATGAGGGGAAGGATCCTGAGGGAGCTGAAGGCTCCATGCACTCAATTTTTCAATACATGAGTGAGCACATGAACGAAGAAAGAGTCAGGGATGAGGGAGGCATGCTGTGCCAGCTAGTTCCTCAGGATCCTTTAATGTTTCAGGACGTTCTGGAATACGGTCAACATAGTGGTGAGAACAGGGTGCAGACCCTGTAAGTATGGGAGGATCAAAGGATCGCTATCCTCAAAAAGGCCCCCTCAGTGAAGTCATACAGCAATGTTCTATTTTCACCTGGAGTGGTGTTAAGCCCAAGACTGGGATAAGGGTGATGGCACTAAAGCAGGACCTAGAATATGGTTACCAGATGAAATAAAGGACACAATTTAAATGGGAATTTCAGATAAACAATATTTTTTACTGTCTCCAACATTTTATGGAGCATCCTAATACTAAAATAAAATCTATGTATGCATATGTATGTGTGTGTGTGGATGTGTGTGTGTGTATATACACACATATATACACTTTACAAATATATATATAAAGTATACATATACTTTATATATATACACATATATACACTTTACAAATATATATATTTTATACAATAAATACAAAGTATACATATATACTTTGTATACATATATACTTTCTATTTATTGTATATGTGTACTTGGATTTTTCTAAAAGCATATAGTCATATGCATTCACAAAAAGATAGTCTGAAATTGGAATTTATGTTTAAAAGGCAAGCAAAGTGTAAAAGTTTGGAAAATTTACATCCTGACCATATGGTAGGATGTATACATATATGTATACATATATACATATATACTTTGTATTTATATGTATTTATTCTTATTTATATACATTTTCAATTTGAGAGGCAGCTGGTATTTATATTTGCTAAATCACTAAACTAGAAGATCTAAAGATTAGACCATGTCTTTGAAAAGACCTTTGAGTTTATAGCCAAAGCTCAGTATCAACATTTCTTCATAGGCTCTTAGACCTGAGAAATAAGAGGTGTCTTGTGACTTACACTCAGGCACACAAAGTCACCTGAAGCATGTGTAGTTGTTCAGGTCAAGGACTTTGCTCCATAATGCAGCATCCTCCCTTTTTGGAGCTTTGAGCTGTGAGCATAGCTGGCACTGCAGGAGTTACTAGGTGATAGGATTTGGCTCTGTGTCTCCACCCAAATCTCCTCTCAAATTGTAATCCCCATGTATTGGAGGAGGGGCCTGGTGGGAGATGATTGGATCATGGGGGTGGATTTCTACCTTGCTCTTCTTGTGATAGTAGATGAATTTTCACAAGAGCTGATGGTTTTAAAGTCTGGCACTACCCTACCCCATCCCCACCTCTCTCTCTCTCTCCTTTCTCTCTCTCTCTCCTTCTCTCCTGCTGCCATGAGAAGAAAGTCCTTGCTTTCCCCTTTGCTTTCTGCTGTAATTGCAAGTTTCCTGAGGCCTCTCCAGCCATATGGACCCATGAATCAATTAAACCTTTTGTCTTCATAAAATACCCAGTTTCAGGTGCTTCTTTATAATAGTGTGAAGACAGACCAATATAGAAAATTGGTACCAGGAGTTGAGACACTGCTATAAAGATATCCTGAAAATGTGGAAATAACTTTGGAACTGAATGATTTCCAGAGGTTGAAACAGTTTGGAGGGCTCAGAAGAAGACAAGAAGATGTGGGAAAGTTTGGGACTCCTTATAGACTTGTTTAATGGTTTTGACCAAAATGCTGATAGTGATATGGACAATGAAGGGTCCAGGCTGAGGTGATTTCAGATGGAGATGAGGAACTTATTGGGAACTGGAGAAAAGGTCACTCTTGCTATGCCTTAGCAAGGAGACTGGTGGCATGTTACCCCTGCCCTAAAGATCTTTGGAACTTTAAACTTGAGAGAGATGATTTAAGGAACATGGCAAAATAAATTTCTAAGCAGAACAGCATTCAAGAAGTGACTTGGATTTTTCTAAAAGCATACAGTCATATGCATTCACAAAAAGACAGTCTGAAATTGGAATCTATGTTTCAAAGGCAAGCAAAGTATAAAAGTTTGGAAAATTTACATCCTGACCATAGGGTAGAAAAGAAAAACCCATTTCCTCAGGAAAAATTCAAGCTGCCTGCTGCAGAAATTTGCATAAGTAAAGAGAAACTGAATGTTAATAGCCAAGACAATGGGGAAAATGTCTTCAGAGCATTTCAGAGATATACATGGCAGCCCCTCCCATCATAGGCCCAGAGGTTTAGGAGGGAAAAATGGTTTCATGGGCTGGGCCCAGGGCCCTGCTGCTCTCTGTAGCTTTGGGACATGGCACCCTGCATCCCAGAGGCTCCAATTCCAGCCAGGGGCCAAGGTACAGCTTGGGCTATTGCTTTAGTGGAGGCTTCCACTGCCAAGGCGTGGGGCTTGCGCCCTCTGAAGCAGTGCTCCTTTCAACAGCATGTGGTGTTACGCTTGCAGGTGTGCAGAAGACAAGAGTTGAGCTTTGGGAGCATCCATCTAGATTTTAGAGAATGTATGGAAATGCCTGGATGTCCAGGCAGAAGTCTGCTACAGGGATAGAGCCCTTGTGGGTAACCTCTACTATAGCAGTGCAGAAGAGAAATATGGGGTTGGAGCCCCCACACAGGGTCCCCACTGGGGCACTGCCTAGTGGAGCTGCAAGAAAAGAGCCACCATCCTCCAGATCCCATTAAAGTAAATCCACTGACAGCTTGCACCATGCACCTGGAAAGGCTACGGGCACTTAATGACAGCCCATGAAAGCAGCCAAAGGGGGCTGTACTCTGTAGAACCATGGTGACGGAGCTGCCCAAGGCCTTGGGAGTCCACCTTTTGCATCATCTTGCCTTGGATGTGAGACATACAGTCAAAGAAGATTATTTCAGAGCTTTAAGATTTAATGACTCTCCCACTGGGTTTCAGATTTAGAAGGGGTCTGTGGCCACTTTGTTTTTGCCAATTTCTCCCATTTGGAACAGGAACATTTACCCAATGCCTGTATCCCCATTGTATCTTGGGAGTAACTAACATTTTTTTTTTATTTTACAGGCTCATAGGCAGAAGAGACTTGTCTTGGCTCAGATGAGATTTTGGAATTAGACTTTTGAGTTAATACTGGAATGAGTTAAGACTTTGAGGGACTTTGGGGAAGGGTTGATTGGTTTTGAAATGTGAAAAGGGCATGAGATCTGGGAGAGACCAAGGGCAGAATGGTATAGTTTGGCTCTGCATCCCTGCCCAAATCTCATCTTGAATTGAAATCCCCACAAGTTGGAGGAGGAGCCTGGTGAGAGATGTCTGGATCATGGGTGCAGATTTCTCACTAGCTGTTCTTGTTATAGTGACAAGAACTGATGGTTTTAAAGTGGACACTTTCCCCCTCACTCTTTCTCTCTCTCCTGCTGCCATGTGAAGAAGGTCCTTGCTTCCCCTTCTGTCAGGATTGTAAGTATCCTGTCACCTCCATAGCCATGCAGAACTGAGCCAATTAAACCTTTTTTTCCCTCATAAATTACCCAGTCTCAAGTAGTTTTTTGTTATAGCAGTATAAAAACATACTAATACACTGGGCATGGTTGCAGCCCTTTCCAACCAGTAAAACACCATAAAATCTCCTGAGAGGAGTAACCAAGGAGTAAAAAGGCAAATAATCCTAAAAGAAGGAACCAATTTTATTTGGTATTGTACTGTTTGTTGTTTCTTAAAGGAAGTAAAAGTTACCCTTGAAATTAAAAGTATCTCTCTTATAAAACTATCGTGGTAGCTCTATAGTGTTCATGACCCAGTGGAGCTCCAAGCACATCTGTGGAAGGTAATTCTTCACAGACACTGTGGGATTTCATTGCCGCTTTTGGGTTGTGACTCAGCTCCTTTGGTAAATATAGCCCATTACAGACTTTCTCCAAGAGCTGAATTATAGTAATTCAATTTTTAAACCCACAAAACATTTTGTCACAGTAATTAACTCAAAGGCTTTAAATTGTATCATTTCTTGATGGATCACTTATATTTCTATTTTCCTGATTTCTTACTGGATTTTAAAAATAGTCCCCTTTGGTCTTTCACGTGATCTTATTTAAGCCCCTTTCCCCTAGTGAGACTTTCTTTACAATAAAGTTATTGGGTAAAACTCATTAATTAATTGACAGAAGATATTGAACTCCTAGGTGTTTGAATAGATATACAACAGTGGAGTTGAAGAGAAAAAATTGGAGGGAGAATGAGTTCTTTGTTTGCAGAGATACAGTAGGACAACTCCATAGCTCATCTCTGTTAGTCATGAAACTAATCACAAAGAGGATAATGAGAACTAGAGTCTAAAGGGAGAGATTTGGAGACAGATGAGAGAGTAGGGCTTCTCATCCAATTCGTTGTGGTCAGACTAAAAGTGGTACAAAGACAAACTAACATTACAAACACCTTGACTTCATTTAGCTATAGTTCCAACAATGTATCTATATACTGTACAAAAAGCAAAATCTATTCACATTTCTACACATTGATTTACATATTATGGCAGCTGCTATTAATGGCCAACAAAAATCCCTTCAGCAAATATCACCCCACAACTTTTGATTGTGTCCTAATATAACCACTTGCAATGTTCTACCTACATGCTTTCTCTTACCCTGGAGCAGGCAGTCAGGACATGCTAGGGAGTAAAACTCCTGAGACAGTCGTCAGCTGGTACTAACAAGTTAAGATAATTTTGAAGTATCTTTTATAAGGTTTCCCACAGGTTCCAACAGGAATGGGTGTCTGTTCCCTACAGCAAAAGTCTGCTCAAGAAAATATTGCCTTCATGGGCTTTCTCCTCTACTTAGTATCACTGTTAGTTTGATGGAGGTTTTTTTATAGGTGACAAGACATTTTTATCTTGCTGGCTTTAGAATTCTCTGTTTGTGTTTGAGTTTAGACACTTTGAATATAATGCACCATATAGAAAACCTTTTTGCATTATATCTCATTGCTAGTATCGGAGCATCCTTTATTTTAATATTTAAATTTCTTGCTAGACTTGGGAAGTTTTCATTTATCGTTTCATTAATCTTTTTATTTTCATTATTTCTTTGGCCTCTGAGACCCCAATCAATTGAATAATTATTCACTCTATGGTGTCCCCTATGTCACACCTGCTTTGTTCATTTTTTAAAAATACTTTTTCTCTATATTATTATCTGGCTGGTTTATTTAAAAAGACCTGTCTTGAAGTTCTGAGATTCTTTCTTCTGTTTAGTCTAGTGTATTGTTGAATCTTTAGAATGCATTTTGTATTTTATTCAATGAATTCTTTAGTTCTATAAATTCAGTTTGGCTCTTTTCTTATGATAGCTATCACTTTGGTGATTTTCTCATTCACATTTGGAATTATTTTTTCTATTTGTTGTGTTTTTCAGAATTCTGTTGTATTTCTCTGAGCTTATTTAGAATCAAACATTTGAATCATTTTTCTAGAATTTTATAATTATTTTTATTAAGATCTGTTGCTGGAGAAATATTGTGTTCCTTTGGAGGTGTCATATTTCCTGGCTTTTCCATGTTTCTTGTTTCCTTAGTTGATATCTGCACATCTGGTATAACAGTTACTTCTTCAAGTTTTTAGAATTCATTTTTGTGGGGGAGGACTTTTTCCTGAGGATGTATCTATTATGATTTTGGGCAGGGTGATTTGGCTTTGATTCTGAGTGTGTGCAAGAGCGTAGTCTCTGTATGATTTCTTCACCTGTAGACATTTGTGGTATTTGCTATTTCCTTCATGGCTTAGGATACAGTTACTAGTGGAAGTTGTGGTAAAGCTGAGTGGAGGTTAATATGCCAGGTAGACCAGACTTTGATCTCTAGTGGTGGCTGTAGTGAGCTGAACATGCCTATCTTTAGGCCTTAGGGTGGTGTATGCTGGTACCTGTGTTAGTAGGTACAGTCAGGATGATTCTTGACCCTCCAGGTGACTTACTTAGATGCTGGTAGTAGCATCAGTGAGCTTGGTGGGTAGATGGGCTCTCAGGCTCTGAGAAGCTGGCAATGTCAATGGCAAGATGACCTTCTGGTTCTTAAGTGGTATGCACTGGTGTTGGCAATGGTTGTGATGGACTGCATGGACCAGTCTCTAGTTCCACATGTGGCATAAGCAGATAGGTGCCAGCTGAGATGGTAGTGGCTGGGTGGTTAGGTCCAACATCAGGCCACTTGGTAGAGTGTTTAGAAGCCAACACTGGTGGACAGGACTGCGTGATCCCTTGGTTCCTGGACTGTGTGTTTTGGTCTGGGGGTTAGGGATAAAGGCAGGCCAGAAGGTCTTGTCCTCGGGCCCCCTGATGATGTGCAACTGCCAGCAACGGCAGGGTAATCCCCAGGCTACCTGTGGAATTCTTGGGTTGGGGGCGTCAGTGGCCATGCTGCTGTCCTGCAACTGTAAAGAGCAGAGGTACTGGCCAGCAGAGGATGCACACACCACTCACGCTTCAGCTTCAGTAGGTGGCACACTTTGTGCCTGATACAGTAGCTGGTGCCTTGGAAATGTCTTAGCTCTGAAAGTTGTAGCGCACGATCATTCATATCTCAGCCCTGAAGGGAAGAGTCCATGCTTCTCTTGTGCCTCAACCTCAGAGTCAGTGGGCTCCAGGAAATTACACATCTGTTGGGGTGGGGCTTTAAAATGGTGCTTTGCTGTGGCTGCTTATGTCTCAGGGAGTGTGTGGGGCCCGCAAATCCTGTCTCTTGGAGTAGTCCCCTCACACAATTGTTTGGAAATTCCCTATGTTAGGGAGCTTCCCCATATTTGGGAAATACTCACACTTAATTAAATTATTTTAGGGCCAGTAAGGGTCAAAGAGCGCTCCTGTTGCTAGAATTGCAGCTGTCCATGGTGAGAATGTGGACCACTGGGGTCTCTTACTCACTTTTTCCTTGTATTAGGGAGTCTCTTGAGGCTTCCAGCCAATCCCAGGTGAGCAGGCAGCCTCTCGTCCTTCCCCTTATTTGCTTGGGTATTGCCTTCAACTTTATGTTAAATTTCAGTGTTCTCTCTTAGACGATCTATCTGAAGTGGAATTATCTACCTTCTATTTTGGCTCCTTTTAGTGGACAAGGTTTTCATCACCCAAATAGTCTTACTCACAACCTCCTTAGATGTGTTAATTAATTATAGCATCATCTACCCCTTTCCTATTGTGGAAACTGTAATGTCATCTGTCTTGTTTGGTTAAGGCTCTCATGTGAGGACATCAGCACTCCCTATCAGCTGTTTTCTTCAATCCAATCCCCAGGATTTTGCAGACAGAAGGCAAATTTAATACACCCTACTGTATTACATGTTAGGGTTTTGGCTTCAGCTTTAGGAAGCACTTCTACGCTGCTGAGCTCGATGGAGTCACACTTTAACCCCCTAGTGAATGAAAACTGTGAAATCCTATTTCCCAAGCCTCCTTCTACATTCTACCTATTTTCTTCGTGGTGCTTTCAGGAATAAGGCAAAAGTTACCTCTTTCCAAACAAGAGAGAGTCTCAGGTCCATCTGGCTGCAGTTGTCCTACAGAATAAAAAAATCAAATTTGTTCAGAAGTAAGTGATTACCATGACAGAGAGCCACATGATAAAGCAACATTTTTACACACATATACACACACATATATACATACATATATATACACATAGTTTTACTTCCGAAATATATTACTGAGTATGAACCAACTGGGCATGTCAGCTACTTCACTATAATCTTTAGGAGTAACAGAATTTCTGCTCCTTAACCTTGGAAGAAAGTGAGAATGGGGAGGGTAAAACAGTTCCTTGTCCTTCCCAGAGATTGATGTGGTAATGATTTCTTTTCATTTTAATCTCACCATTACAGTCAAAGTCACCAAAACATGAATGTCAAAACATTGTCTTGAAAGACAGTGAGTAAATTTTATTCATTGCCCTATCACATAGGAAGCTATTAGAGAAAAGAGGAATGAGTAAATAATTGCTTAAATAACTGTGCTCAGTTCTACTTGCCACTGGACGTCTGGACCATCTCCAGAGGAAATCAAGCAGCTACTGAATGACATAGAAACAGAGCCAGATGATAGACCTAAGGATATTTGGCTTGGGAAAGACAAGGCGCAGGGGAGACACAAGAGCTCTCATCAGATATTTTAAAGACTGTTGTGTATAAAAAGAATTAGCCTTATCTTGAGAACAAGAGCCAATATGAGACAGTCACTATGAGAGCTAATATGAGAGAAGGCAGATTATAACATTATTTATAACTTCAGTAAATAATTATGTTTAACTGTCACATAGGCATGCATACATGAAGTTGTCAATATTAATAAGATATTTTCCATTATAGACCCTTTAACATAAAGTTGTAGACAAACAAATCAGTCAAAAAATTTAATAATTAAAAAGTATAGAATCTTTGAAGTTTATTCCAAACTATTATTAAGTTGGTGAAATGCAAACCCATATATCTTTCACTTATTCCAAGCACACTCTTGAGTATCTTGATATATTGAGCCCCTTTTACTGAGTAATGCCCAGTACTATTCCCATGATGATATAAAGATATAACTTTATACTCCTTGCCTTTAAAGATGAACACAGCCAGGAAGGTAAGACATAGGTGCACTAAATGGAAAGTCCATATGCAAGTGATCTATTTATCAGAAATATATTTAGGATTACATATAAAATGTTTGTGGTCCTAAGTGTCCAAAAACACGAGAGACTCACTATGATCAAAAAATTCAGAGAAGCTTCATGGAAGCGCTAGGAGTCAGACTTGACCTCAAGGTAGAGCGAGATTTATTAGATGGACAGAAGAGAGAAGCTGCTGTAGCTAGCAGAATCCCAACAGGACCGTAATATCAGAAGTCCTCACGAAACAATCCGTGGTTCGCGGCAATAATCAGACACAATGAATTCTGCCCCTGGAAGAATTGGCATGCCAGGCCATTAAAGCCTATTGACTACTTAGCAAAGTTTCTGTGCCCACTTTGTGAGGTCTCAAGCAACACAGAATGGTGGTTAAGACTGTTATGAGTACAGAAGGGAGAGTAAGCACACGAGTCACCGTCCACAGTAAAAAATGTGTGTGTGTGTGCAGCTGTACATAATTTTGTAAGTGTATATGCACATATGCGTACCTATGCATAATAAAATTAAAAATACAAATATATATGATATATATATGATTTACCTGTATTTATATATGGAATTATTATATGCTGATATAACACTCTTATTATAGTTCTAGCTATAGGTTATAAGAAGTTGTTGTTCATCTTGATGGAATTAAGAGAACTGAAATTGCTAAAGAAAAGAATTTTGGAGAGGAATATTGGCTGTCCCCCATTGCATTGTATAGTGGGAAGGTGTTCCGTCACAACAGACGCCAGATTATGTCTGCTTCTTGAGTAAATGGTAATTTTGTTATCTTTTTGCTTATTTCTATTTTCTATCATTCTACAATAAACATTGTTATTAATAAAATAAATAAGAAAATATGTATTTATAAGAAATATATTGCGTAATGTTGTACAGTGTGTAAAAATTTTCAACACATACTCATTTCTTTAACTTGTACAACATTCACAGCATTTGTCCAAGGGGAAATTCGGTATTGGTTATCGCGTTGACCTGCCATGGCCACAGACCTAGTAGGCATCAGACTAAAAAGCAACTACCCACAGCCTGTAAAAGAATCTGGCCCACCTCAATTGTGCCATTCTCAACAAACAGAGAATCAGTTCTGCCAGCCAGACCGTTAGAGTGGAGTGGGGTGGGTTTTCCTCTCTGGGTGACTCCACAGCTGCCCTTGCTGTGACAATCTGATAACCTTCCTTCTCTTCAAGTGCAGAGAATAGCAGAAACATGCAGGATCAGACACGAGAAAATGGATTTTGACAAGGCATTTTCAGGTTTTCAAAAGGCAGGTCTTCATTCTGGCCTGATGTTTCATCTGGATTTGTAATCTCCCCATTATGAAAAAATCAAAAGAGGTCATTTGGACAGGTTTTATCTTCTTCTTCTGTAAAGTCCTTATGAAACATTTATGAGTTTTCTGACAATATCAAACCAAGCTTTTTTTGTCATTCTTCCTTCCCAAGCTATGCCCTTCAGAGGTTCCTGGCTTATTCCAGGAGATAGTGAATATGACCTACACTGTCTTTTGAGATTAACTCATTAATGATGACGGTGTCCCCTTCTGCAAATCTCTCAATCTCTACTACTCCTAACTTTCTGAAATAACTAGTGCTGAATTTATGAAGTGCAGCTGCTTAATTTTGGAGGTTAATTCTCTACAGCATTTATTTACTTTGCAATTAACCCTAAATACGAGATAGCATGCAAACACTGAAATAAAAATTGGATTTTTTTTAGATTAAAATTAGATTTTCTCTCTCTTACTAGTTGCATGTTCTTGGGAATGATTCAACCTTTCTTAGTCTCAGTTTCTTCATCTGCATACTCTAGGTAGAATTAAAGCTCACAGACTTCTGCTGTAGGAAAGAAAATTTCTGCCAGTATTTATTAATATGTATGAGCTACTTAGATATGAAAAAAATCAATATTAGTAACTTAATTTTTCAAATATTTATTAACTACCACAAGCCAGAGCCCTTGCATCTGTAGTGTGATCATTCCATAGATGAATGTGGTTACAGATACTTAAGAGCTCTGAAAGAAAACACAAGAACAAACTATTAAATTCAAATAAGTCAGAAATATAAACACCAATAGAAAACTCTTGATAAATCAGTATAATAAGAAAAATAATTTTAAAATTAATTAAGCATCTACTATGCACAAAAATTTAAACTATTTTTTCAATTCTTTCTTATAATCATTCAGTTTGGCAGATTGCATTATTTTAATTTTGCTAATGGAAAAAATAAGTGATGTTTGGGAATATTAAACTGTCCAAGGTGTAGGAATAGAATTTTAGTAAGTTATATCCAACTCCAAACATATTTTTTCTATTTTTTCCTACCACACTATATTCTTTATTTTGTTCATCTGCTTTATGTAATATGATACCATAAAAAATCTTTCTTTCTCTTTCTCTCTCAAATACACACACAATACATACATTTTATATATTTTATATATATACACACAATATCATATATGTTATATTAATAAAGGCTCTATGTGTATATACACACATACTTATATTAAGATACAATTAATATAATCAATATAAATAAAATATACATAAAAGACATAAGATTCACAAAATAAAACTGAAAACAAATTGTGCTCAATTAAATTTAAATTCAACTCCATAATAAATTAAATTATTTTTTTTTGAGACAGAGTCTAGCTCTGTCTCCCAGACTGATAAATTAATTCTTAATGTACTACAATAGCTTCCTTCACAATTAACTTACTTGTAATTTCAAAACACCGCGTATTTTGCTTAACAGGTTTCTGTTTTGTCTGTGTGTGCGTTAACTGTTCACATTCATATTAAAGTTTGAGATTCCCATGGAAAACAAAAAGCGTAAAGCTTTATGCTTCCTGTTTTCATTAGAAGAGAAATGTATAAAATTGAAACTATTTAAGTTTTGAACAGTGTATTAAGTTGACTGTAAACAATCATGAAGACTTAATGTAAGAACTGTAAGAAAACAGTAATTTAATAGTGCTAAGTTTTGAAGTACTAATTAAATCTTAGCTAAACCCTGTTGTAAAGAAGCTTCTGTAGTAAGTGTCTTTTCACAAACTTTTCATTTCCCAGTCTCCAGATTCCAGAAGTCTATATCTTCTCCTTTTAAACCTAGACGGACTCTCATGACTGACTTGGCCAAAACAGTATGAAAGACATCCAACTCTAGGTCAAAATACTCTGTGCACTTCTCCCTAGGTATTTTTCTTTGGGCAGAGGATGTCAGAGAAGATGGGAGACTAACTGACTCCTAAAACACTAGCCACCATGTTGTGAGAAATCTCCAGATGTCTTTAGAGGAGCTAACATGGAAAAGAAACAATACACCAGCCACATTCTCAGCTGGGCTTCTGGGCAATAACCATCACCAACTTGCTCAGCCTTGCAAGGTCATCATCTTGAAAGTGGATCCTTCACCCTCCAGTTAAGCGTCCAGGCTGAGGCTCTGTGGAGGAGAAAAAAGTTTTCCCCATCACACCCCACCTAAACTGCAGATGGATATATAGGCAAACTAGGTAGCCATTGGTGCTTTAAGCCACTAAATTTTGAGATGGATTGTTACATTATAGTAGACGACTTATTCACTTCCTAAGAGAAATGCTCTACAGAGACTCAAAGTCTATAAAGTCTGCAGCGACTATAGCATGATCAATTTTCTTTTATTTACTAATTTTTATATTAATGATGTTTTCTAAACTGAGGTTTTCAAAACAGGGATTAAGCATGTTCTTGTTTCATCCCCTGGTTATAGCACTGTACTTTGAAAATTTTGTTCAGTACATATGTACAAAGGCTGACATATGTTCACCCTTGCCAAATTATGTAATGTGAAACATGAGTTCAGAAAAAAGATGATGAGTTCTTAAGGAACAAAGGTTCAGTTCTCTACTAGATTTAGGAAAGACATGGAGCATCAAAATAGTTATTTTATGTAGGTAATCCATGAGAAGTCTTACAGGACAGGACTTTTATATTTTGTTTAATACTTAATCAAATATTTTGATCAACAAATTTTACTTTTATTACCCACTTTTACAAATGATATTATTATATAATTGCTTTACAACAAAGTACACATATTTGAGTTTTTCAGTTTGGTAAGTTTTATTACATTCATGCACCTGTGTGACTACAATCTCCATCAGTATAATGAACATATCTGTCACCCCCAAAACTTTCTCCTGTATAATCAACCCCTTTCGTAATTAAAATTCCCCTCTCCCACCTGTTACCAGCCCCTATCTAGGCAACCACTGCTCTGCTTCTTTCACTATTGTAAAAATGAAACCAACTGATGTCGCGAGTCTCTGGGCATGATGCACTGAGAAGGATGTAACATTATCTCTGTTGTATTATTGACAAAAATATTTAACTGAATATAATTATATGAAAAAATTAGATAAAATGTAGAAGATGGGTAGAAGACCCATCCAGGGTCTTCTAGAAGACAGATGTCCTGGACTTTTCAAAAATAGTAATATAATGAAAGGCCAAAAGGATGAGAACACTATTTTAAAATTATTTTAAAGAAGATTAAAGTTATATGGTAACCAGCTACCATACAGGACAGTTGTTTGAATTTTGAAATAAAAAATATAAATAACAAATTTGAACAGTTAGGAACATTTGAATATGAATTATCTTCTAGGCAGTATTACTGTGTCAATGTAAAATTTCTTATGTATGTGAGTGATTATGCAATATCCTTGCATCCCAGAGATGAGCTCTGAAATATTCAGGAATGAATGTCATGACATCAGAAAGCTTTTTTTTCAAATCAAAAGGCAAATACAGTAAAACGTTAAAACTGACTGATACAGATAAATTTTGGGGAGATATTTGTTGTATTATTAAATTGTCTATGGGTGGAGATATTTTAAAATAAAAAGTAATTTAAAACCTATTATTTATCAGTAGTCTTAGGTGAAAGCAACTGAGACCTAATCTAGCTAATTAAAGCAGAAAATAATTTATTAGAAGTTATTGGGTAGTTCAGAGAAGCTCCGAGAAGGCCAGATAGTTAGGTGTGGAACTTCATCACCAGAAACAATGCCAATGAGCTCATTTCACAAAGACAGCGTCACTGATTATCCTGGTAATAGACAGTGCTGCTGTCACCAAACCTGAGCAAGGACAGAGTGACTCAGTCCACCACTTCTGTACCCATGGGAAGTAACTGTTCTTTTTTTGCCAGAAAGGATTATGCAGAGTTTCCAGGTTCTGAGACAAGGTCCAACTTATATCCAAATGATTGGCTAAGCTTTATCATAGGATCCCAGGAGCCCAAGAAAGCGGAAATATAACTTCTTGCACGGTTAGAGGTGGTTTGCGCCTTGTGCTAAAACTCACAAAGTATGGTGGTCAATTAACGAAGAAAGGGAGTTGGCATGCTGGACGGATGTCAAATGACAAAGGCCCAAATGACAATAACCTCCTCCAGTAACTTCAGTGTGACCCTCAGGTGGCAGGAATCTAACTTAGAGTATGATTTTTGGGAAGTACAAGATTAAACTGATCTTTGAGATTTCTACATGGTACAGCACAGCTAGCCACGACAGGAAGCAAAATGGGAATTGGGACCTGGAAGCTTTTCAATGAATAGCAATTGATCTGCCTATTGGCCCTGAGAGTGCCTTAGCCATGGATGATGAAAATAGACCTCAAATACCAAATAAAACTACAATAGGCTATTGTACTAGGATTAGTGTTGAGATTGCGAACACCAATCTCCTGATTCTGGTTGCATCTTCTCCTGGTAGATGAGACGGGCATTTTAGAACTAGGCTAATCTTCCAGGGTGTTTTATAGCTTCTTTGTATTTACCGTAGAATAAACTCCCTTACCTCCTCTCACTCAACAAGGAGCCATTGGCACCTCCTGGAGTATCTGTCAGTCCATGAGGTCAGAGGCCATGTCTGTTTAAGGGTTCACCTTTACAAAAAGCCTCATTGGCGTGGCAGCTACCATGGCTGAAGGAAGACATTGCTCACATGAAAGGGTTCAACATGGTGAAGCTTTTCCCACCCACTGCAATGAGACTGGGCTTTTCCCTACAGACTTTCCCCTTTCATGGCGTTGCAAATAATTCCTCTAATCCTGGTCTTTTAGGTATGTTTTCCATCATAATTATAAGCTTTTTAATAAAGGAGGCTATATGTCTTTTTCCTTTGCATCTCATGTTCCTGTACCATAGGAGGCATGCAATAAATGTTTGTTGACAAAATATCACCAATGAAAACAAAACCATGCTAAAACAAAATGTTGTCTTTAACATAATTTGTCCATTCTTATTTAAAGTATAAAATGAATAGAAAATTTCCAGAGATTTTACCCAAAATTCTAGATGCTGTACAATTCTAATAGATTGTTACTCTCATAAAGTCAATTTTGCAAACTTTCGTCTTCAGCCCATAATGAACAAAGCTGTCATTGTATATTGTATGTGCTTAATTTTTTGGGTGAAAAACAATAAAGACTTGTCCTTCAAGATTATAAACTTATTGGGAAAAATATACTTGTCAAATATCATATTTATACTCAGCTTTTAATTAATGTCAGAAACTGTTTTACTACATAGTACCATGCATTCATGTGACCCTCACAACAGTCATACAGTTGATACTTTTATATTAATACCTCAATTTACTGATGAGAAAAAGGAAACACACAGACATACATAGCTAGTAATCTAAAAATTCTAGCAGTAGAAGTCAGGCAGTCTCACATCAAACTGGAACAGAAAAAGAATATTAGAGAAAACTGAAGAAATCTGAGTGAAATATAAATTTTAGTTACTAATAATGCATTGATATTGGTTCATTAGTTGTGCCAAATGTACCACGTGAGATGTTAGCAACTGGGGAAACTGGGTGTGGGGTATGTGGGAACTTTCCATGCTATCTTTACAACTTTTCTGCAAATCTACATTCTTCTTAAATAAAAAGTTTGCTCAAATAAAAAAAAAAAAGGAGAAAGCGATGAAAATAATAAATTTCCCAATAAAATTTATACAGGAAACATTCTTTGAAGCTTGCATTATATAAATGCATTGAAAAATCCTTGAAGTATACATAGCTAAGAGTTTATCAGTGCTTAATGAAGGGCTGCGTATATTTCTATATAATCTAACTATTTTATAATAAGAAGGTTTTTTGTATTTCACATTTATTTTGGACAATGCAAATAAGATGAGAAAGGAATTTTGAAATGGGTCATATTTAAATTTTATAGAGAGGAGTAAGAGAAAAACATTCTGGACAGCAACAACATTGTAAGCAACAGGTCAAAGTTACAATATGACTTATTCAATATCTGGAAAATATGTAACTATGAATTCTCTTTTTTATGCCTATAATTTGGTCATGTTCTATTAATGAATTTCCCCTCCCATCAACTTTTACCATAAATTCAAGCTGCCTCATATGAGGTCTATGTAATAAAAAATGCACCTCCTCTACTGAAATCCTGGGAAGGATGGAGGACAGGGCCATTGATATAATCAAGAAGCATCAGTCACCTCAGCCAATGGCAAGCTGCCTTGGATATGGAGTAAGTGTAAAAACCCCTTCTGACAGATGTCTTTTTCAGACTCTTCATTTATATCTGAGAAGTCGCTGTAAAATTGGCATTTGAGCAATAACAGGACTTTGCAATTCTCTCTTTGGATCCTGAGATTCATGAATGATGCATGTCTACGCAGATTTTTCACCTGTGACAAGAGTAGTATGGGCAATTTCTCTAATATATTAAGAAAACCAGCCATGATACCAGTAACAGATGTAAATGAAATATTCCCATCAGTTAAGTCAGTTTCCTTAACTATTTCAGGTCAGCCTGTGTAGTGAGAGAATGTTGAGCACGGAAATCAGTTATTGATGAGAATCTTACAAACAGCAGCCCCTGAACATGAGGTTCTCACTTAAAAGATGGACAGGTTGTTGCTTGCTTACTGCTTCATTTATGTATATTTTTCTGTTGAACCATACCACCTGAGTTGGTCATATCCCACGTGAAAAACCAGCTGGTGAGCTCTGCAGAGCATTTTTCTGAGAGATCACACAGATGTCAAAAAAGGGATAAAAATTATCTGTAACCAGTACCTCCCCTCTGAATGAATTGGCAGGCAAGGGCTTATAACTTGATATGTTTTGTATTTCAGGCATTTGGGTCTCCTAATTCCTCATATTGAGGCTCCTCATTCTCTGTCATCACTTTTATCTGACAAAGTTCTAAGTAAATTATATTTAGGGAAATTAGGTATTGCTTTTGGCACCCTAGTGAACTATGCATACTAAAGATTAAGAAAATATTTTCACAGTAAGAGAACTCTGGACTGGGAAAACAGGAACCTCATTTCTTGCCATGACTGTGGAATTGACCAGCCACCTGCCCCTGGAGGGAAGTCACTTGACTTTGCTGGGTCCCATTTACCTTATCTAAATGGAAAGCAATAGGACTTAGTTATATTGCAATAAAGAAATGCTCCGAACTTTTGCTCTGACTACTTACCAAAGAAATGTTGACTTTCAAGACTAAAGCAATTTGAAATGCACTCGACTGAAATGTTTGTTGCTCTTCATTCCAAACAGCGATACTCTGCAGTCCCACACAGGGATGATAACAACGCCTCGTCTCTATAGTCTTACTGTTTCTCTTCCCTCAGGTTGTTCCCTTATTATTCCATGTGCTGTCTCAGATCACACCGCCAACAGACCTGAAGATGCAGCCAGTGTCCTCATCGTTTTTCACACACACAAAACTCCACATACAGAAGGAACCCCATCATGTGCCGCAATGCGGCTTCTTCTCCCCGATCTCTCTCCTCCTCTCTAATTGGTGTATGTCAGTGTGATTGCCCTTAGTGTCTTTTGGTCCTAACGCAAGAGGGCACCATCTGACCCTCCCACTGTGCACTGGGCTTCTCCTTAATGTCTGCTTGTCCTAACCCAAGCGTGCACCATTTGACCTTCCTGCTGTGCAGTGTGCTTGTCCTTCATGTCTGCTTGTCCTAACCCAAGAGTGCACCATCTGACCCTCCCACTGTGCAGTGTGGTCTGTCTGTCCCACCCCTCTACCAGTTTCTCATGGGTAGACAAGCATCTTGCCTTTCTATCCCTTCTGTAATGGTCAGGCAAAGCAACAACAGCAGCAACAGTGACAAACAGTAACAAAATTTCTCTGTCTTGGTTCAGTAGGGATGATCGTGTAGAAATGGCCAGTTAATTATCTTGCTTATATTAAAAAACAAAGTGAATCCATGTGAAATTTTCTAAAAAAATATTAGGCCGGGCACAGTGGCTCATGCCTGTAATCCCAGCACTTTGAGAGGCTGAGGTGGGTGAATTACCTGAGGTCAGGAGTTTGAGACCAGCCTGACCAATATGGTGAAATCCTGTCTCTACTAAAATTACAAAAAATAGCTGGCCGTGGTGGTGTGCACCTATAGTCCCAGCTACTCGGGAGGCTGAGGCAGAAGAACTGCTTGAACTTGGGAGGCGGAAGTTGCACTGAACCGAGATCGTAACACTGCACTCCAGCCAGGGCGAACAGAGCGAGACTCCTCAAAATAAATAAATAAATAAATAAATAAATAAATAAATAAATAAATAAA
>NC_045440.1:141314027-141319337 GCF_002776525.5 Piliocolobus tephrosceles
AAATAAATAAATAAATAAATAAATAAATAAATAAATAAATAAATAAAATGTGAAAAGTATCAGGATGTGCTTTTTAGTATTCGGGGTCAGAAATAAAACCTTACTTTTCTTTAAATAAACCTGAAGACAAAATGCAGAAGATGATATTTGCCATGAATCTTTGAGGAGAAACCAGGGTAAGGTTAATGAGAATTGCCAACTAATTCGTGCACTTCTTAAGAGCATGAATTATGTTTTTGTTTTAATTATCTCTCCACTGTCATAGGCAGTTCCTGAAACAAAGTTGAAAGTGAACATAGGCTAAAATATATTTGTTTAATGCATCACACGGGTTATCAGATCCCCCATAAGACCCTGTGAGGGAAAAAGGGCATATGTCCCCCTTTCATAGATGAGAAAACGAAAGTACAGAGGGTAGAGTGACTTGCCCACTGTCACGCACTGACATTTGGCAGAGACATGTTGCCTTGTTGCCATCTAAGACCCCAGCTGGCATCTCTCATATATGGTGGATTCAGTTGACTATCTTACATTGCCTGGATAGAACACCCTTTATAGATAATAATCCTTTCTTTCAGTCTTAGAAAAACCGTAACTGAGGACCATCTGCTATGAGTGTCACAGACAAGCTTCAGAAGCCACTCATTGTGGTTATAAGGGAAATTGAAACATGTGCTAATGTGGGTGTGGCAAATGATTTCAAAGTGAGAGTTAATAAACTGGATTGAGAAGCTTGGCTATTCTCAATTCAGGAACTGCCTATGGCAGTGGAGAGATAATTAAAAGAAGCTGCTATTTAGTGGAATACTCACCAGCCATGCTGCTTATGATAAAATGAGTTTTTCTACAAGCTCCTGTGACAGTATATTAAAGAGGCCTGAGATACCATTATTAACATGTAAAAGGATACCAGATATTTCCCTAAGAACCTGCACTGATATCCTAGCACGGACCCTTAATGACCCTTGGATCTGCTCAAGTCACAGGACCTTTCCCAGGATAAGCTCCTCACCTGTGATTTAAGGAAAGTGGGAAATGGCATTTGATAAGAGTCTAGGTACATAGAAGATAAGTTTGCAGTCCAGTCTCTGATGAGATAAAATAAAACACATATATAGCATTTGTTTGATATTTGCCATGAATCTTTGTTTAATACCAGGTACCATTTGCTTAATACAATTAAGCACTTGTCAGTGCTTAATGAATATGGACTCACCTAATTCGCTAAACTTATTAGAGAATAAAATAATTCCCTTTGTAGTCATGTGGAATATGAGAAATAGAAAGTAATTTGTCCAACGTTACATGGCTATAAGTGGCAAAGCCAGGATATAATCCCAAATCAAATAGAGATGACTCTAAAACAAACAAATTAAAAAATAAAACAGGCTTTGTACTGCATTTCTACTTTTCTGAAATTGGATGAAAGAAATAGACTAGGTCCGAGTAGTTTGCTGGATTCTGACTTATTCTGTGAGAGAGCTACCTTGAGTGCAGCTAAATCTCTATAACCTGTGGTTTTGGTGATGGGAAGAGGGCGAGCCCATAGGCCTGACTTGTTTCCACTTGGCATCTCTCATGTATGGTGGATTGAGTTGACTCTTACATTCCCTGGATAGAACATGCCCCACCCTTGATAGAACACTCCAACACAGAGAGCAGTGTGGCACAGTAGCTAAGAGCAGAGGCTCCAGTGCAGCAGAGCGGCTGAGAGCAGAGGTTCCAGTTGGGTTCCACTACTCCCAACTCTTCTCTTTCTAGTGGTGTAACTTTGTGCAAACCAATTAACTTCACTTCAACTCAACTTCCTCATATTCAAATGGTTGTGAAAATGTGCAACCCTTCGGCCCATTGTGAAGATTAAATTACATACATATTTATGTATGCATACATGTGCATACATATATAATAAATTCTAAAATATGCTCTAAAACATAATTTAAAACTATATTGTGTGTGTGTGTGTGTTTGGGGCTTAGTAAATGATATAGAAGTACTAGCTATTATCGTTATATTTTTTGCTTAAATATAGCAGAATTAAATCTGAATATAAATAAAAACTAATACATGGACATAGGTTTAGATTTTTAATAAACATAATGAAAACTTAGAGTCCAATGACTTGGTTTTGTAATTATGCTTTCCAGCTTATTATATGTAAAACTATGGATAAGTTACTTAAACTTTCTGAATCCTGATTTCCTTCATTGTAAAATATAGATAATTATATGTACTTTTAAGATTTTCTATAAGAAAATCCTTTTCTGGCATGGTCTAGATGATCAAGGAAATTGAGATCTTTCTCCTTCTGCAGAAACATAGGCAGGACACTCCTCCCCACTCTTCCATAGATTGCTGGTTTGTAAAAGGCATATGATGATCAAATATATCCCTATGGTATTGACAGGTAAGTTCAATCAAGGAACAAGCAGAGGATTTGAAAAATAGCTGTCCCATAGAATCTGTCAGAGTCCACTTAACTAGATATTAGTAACTGCCAGTTTCTCTAAATGACTATTAAACTTGCAGTATATAGGCTCTTAGTCATCGAAAACAATATATATCTGTTAATTGACACTCCACGCCTTAAAATGCTTAGATTCCACAACTACTGTGGCAGGCAGGAAAGGTTCATAACAATAAAAAGGATTCCTAAAGATGTACAATTGGTATTCACATGATACTGAAATAAAACCCTTGGTTGATGACTATAAAAATAAACAAACAAAAAATACATCGAAGTCCTACGAGTTATGACACCCACCTGGGTAAATTCCATGAAATCATGCACCGCCTTTTAGGTTCACTTATAAGACTGCCAGTCTCCTTTCAAGCCTGAATCATGTTGCATAATTGCCATTCCTTCTGCTTTGGTCATTCCTGAGTTAACTGCCTTGAGATGTATAAATTGTACTTCATTCTTCTTTCCCACACAATATCAACGTCCCTCGTCATGGGCAAATTACTCTGGAGCCAGATGGATCTTTTTAGAATATAAATATCACCATGCCACATCATTACCTTGTTTATGACTTCTCTGCCTTTAGAATAAAGTTTGAAAAATACTCTATTAGGTGTGTTTGTCCTGGCAGGATCTAGCCCCTGAGTCCCATAATTTTATATTACTAGGCTTGAGTTCCTCTACTTCCCCTCACTCTCAAAACTTTCCACACCACACACTTCCATTCATCCTTGCGGTCAAAATTTAATGTTCTTTGGTTCTTTGGTCAGGGACGCCTTAATCTGATTATTCACATTTGATGTTAAGTCCCCTTATGTAACATTCACCCCACTTCAATTTTTCTTTTTTATTGTTTCTTCTTGAAACTTAGCCCACTGTCTTTATGTGAATGTCCATTAAGACCATAAACTGCATGAGGTTGCAAACGAATATTCTTGTTCACTGCAATAGTCTCTGCATGTAAGGAAGAGTCTAGTAGTTAGCATGTACCGATCAAATATATGTTGAATTATATTAAAATATGAATATACCCCTTAGCCCATTAATCATGCTCTATGATTATTATTACCATTATTTTTATTAGTAGTAGTTCTAATATTAAACTTTGTTTTTTAGCTGTATGGTACATTTCAACACTGGATACTGAAAGAGGGACATTCTTCCTTTTCATTTCATCTCATGTTTACCTAAGTTCCCTGTATCTGAAGTCCTTTCTAAGGTACTGCGACTTTCATCTTGATGGAATAGTGTGTTATTTTCCTGTACTCAAAGACACATGGATGCATTTTCATTTTTTCCCCACTCTGGCCTAACTTGTTTTGACAACTCCTATTAAACCCTTTTTATAAGGAAAATGAATCCCTATAAAAATTCTTTTAAGGCTTTTTGTTGTTGTTTTTCAGGGTTTATTTGCATGTGTTATGCAAATAATGCAGCTGTGGCTCTGAAATACTTTCCACAAAGGAAAAAAAAAAAGAAAATCTACTAAAATAGAATGGAGATAACACCAAATAACCAATTTTATACTTTTTTTTTTTTTCACAAATTACACTGAGTATCACTAAAATCATGTGAAATGAACCAGGCCTTTCCCATATGTGTTAGTCTGTTTCCAGCTAAATGCTACAATTAAAAGTGGCTGCCTTGCCACTGGATGTTCACGTGGCCAAACCACAAAGCTGCCTCCCAAGAAGGAATCATTGTTGGTGAGCAGAAGTGTCCCATCCACTGTCCTCCTTCTCTATGACAGCCTCAGAACCAGAAGCCCTTTCCCCATGTCAAGGACATGCCCTAGTTTTTGCTCCCCCTTTTTTCTTTTCTCATAGACTTGGGATTAGTAAGAGAAGATAGATCTCTTTCAGAAGATGACAATAAGAGTGCTTCTACCTTCTCATTTTCTTTCTTCTTCTCTAAAAGAAGTGTTGGAGAAGAATAATCTACAGAAAGTTTTAGTTGGAAGGATCCCCATTACAAAAGACAGGTTAACAAGAGAAAATCGAACAAAAGTTCACTAACATGTACATTTCACATATACATGGAGGACACCCAGAGAATGAGAAGTCCTCAAAAAGGTAACTTTGAATTCCAGTTTATATGACATCATTAACAAAGAACAGTATATTTTTAGATAAGTGACAAGATAAAGGAAAAGAACTTTGAGTCTCTAGGGGCAACAAATTGCGAGAAGGCAGATAACTGGCAGATAAAGGCTGGTTAGTGAAGTTTGTTAATGTAGATTCCTCTGGTCCCATTGCCAGGTCTATGAGGGTTCAAAGTTGTCTTCAGTAGTTACCTTTGTTTCCCCTGACAGAGGAGGAGTGGATCTCTTCTGTCTTTGTAAATCTAAGTTCTGCTTTTAGGCAAGTAGAGGGAGGGCAGAGAGCTTTCTTGTATCTTCTTCTTAATTGTCTTCAGCTCATCAACACTTCATATTTTGGGGAAGCATATTTGGTCTCTCCAAGAAGATAAATATGATTTTCCTTAGATCTTTCCATGGCCCCTCCTTTCTCAACTTTCAGGTTCCAGCTTGATCAATGTTATTTCCTCTAAATGAACCTTCCTTGACCAACCTACTTTACTCTGATTTAGTATCTGCATGGACTTATGTCTGGTTCCCTCACTATATGAATTATGAATGTATGAACTACGTGGACAATTAATCCAACTTTTTCAATGCCAAATTTTTATCTATGACAGTGACAGGCATACAATGACAGAAACATATTTGTGGAAGACAAAGGAAGGAAGAAAGGAAGGAAGGGAGGGAAAGAGAGAAGGAGGGAGGGAGGGAAGGAGGGAGGGAGGAAGGAAGGAAGGAAGGAAGGAAGGAAGGAAGGAAGGAAGGAAGG
>NC_045440.1:141319347-141337646 GCF_002776525.5 Piliocolobus tephrosceles
AGGAAGGAAGGAAGGAAGGAAGGAAGGAAGGAAGGAAGGAAGGAAGGAAGGAAGGAAGGAATAGGGGAGAGAAAGAAGGAACATTCAACTAGCAAAATTTTAGCCTGGGGATGACTGAACTAGGATGGCATCTAAAGAGCTAAAAATATGCTGGGAAAGGGGTGAGGGAAGGATCTCCTAAGGCTAGTTTTTAATCTAGGTTCATAAAGGGATGACCAACGGAAACTTTTAAGTTCCCTATTTAGTCTTGATCTCCAGAAGAGAAACATGAACTTCAGAGAAGGCTTAATCCCCAGGAATGCAATGTACTTATTTGGCTGGAGTGATCATGTGCTGGCTTTGAAATGTAGGTTTTATTTACTTTCCAACACAGCATGCAAAACTCACTAATAGACAAGACCACAAACAAAAAATGGTATGCCCTTACAAGAAAGAGATTAGAATAAGGTCCAGGAGAAAGAAAAGGGAAGCCTTGTATTTAGGGCTCTGTTAACCTTTAAAGGAAAGGCCTTAAAGGGTTATCATAGTTTTTGCATAAGGGAGTTTTCAACAATTTAGGAACATAAAAAGAAATTCAGGGCAAAATCTTCACGCTGCTAAGTGTTACAGATGCAGGCACAACTCAGGCAAATATATTTTTAATAAATAAATAAATGCTAAAATGTTATAAAAATGTAAGTTAAACAACAGTATTCAAATCTATATATAGTCACATGGTAATTATCTCCCTAAAGCATTCTCACAGGAGCATTCCTTTCTTTGAAGCCATCATCTTGCTTAAGAGTTACTTTTCCTCCTGCTGGTGAAAAGATTTAATTCCTCAAATGTTATGTCACATCAAATGTTCGATTGTATGAGAATAATTTCTAAACAGCATAATCCTGCTTGACAACAACGCACTTTGTGAAAAGCAGACAAGCTCTGGGAATCCCCCAGGTGTTCCCTCAGTGCACAATGTATTTTAGTCAACTCAAACCAGGTGTATGCACTCTTTCTTCCTGCTCACATACCAGGCATCTGTTATTCTGCTAGTTCCTATCAAGGACAACAGGAACAACTTCTTTCTCCTAACATCGGTAAGAGGTCAATGCTTATTTTTGAAGTCTTAGTATGTCTGGAGGCTAACATTCTCCAGTCCTTGCAGAGGGCTTGCATCAGTCAGGAGAGGCTAAGCTGTTACAAAATAACACAGGGCACCAACCTAATGGTCTAACACAACTATATTAGTCTGTTTTCATGCTGCTAATAAAGGCATACCTGAGACTGGGTAATTTATACAAGAAAGAGGTTTAATTGACTCAGAGTTCCACGTGGCTGGGGAGGCCTCACAATCACCACAGAAGGCAAAGGATGAGCAAAGTTAACATCTCACATGGCAGCAGGCAACAGCGCATGTACAGGGGAACTCCCTTGTATAAAACAATCAGATCTCGTGAGACTTATTCAGTTTCATGAGAACAGCATGGGCAAGACCCGCCCCCATGATTCAATTACCTCCCACGGGGTCCTTCCCACCACTTGTGGGAATTATGGGAAGTACAATTCAAGATGAGATTTGAATGAGGACACAGTCAAACCATATCAACAACAAAACGTATTTATTGTGCTAACAATGTCTGCATCATGTTCTGTCAACTTGCAATCAAGCTTCCTGATTATCCTGGCTCTGTGAGAGTGGATGCTTCAAACTTGTGGCTTTTCAATCCCAACCATCCTTTCATAATTGCTGTATCACGAAAAAGAAACATGAAGAATTGAGCACCAGTTTTTAAATGTTTCAGCTTGGAAATGGCACCCATTACTTCCTGATATCATCAATTGCTGGGAACTGTTTACATGGAACCCCGTTAAGGAAAGGGAATGAGAAAGGTAGTCTTCCATGCATCTTGGAAATATTAGACGCACCAAGATTGTCTACCACAGATCGCTAATAGGACTTTTGGTACTTTTCTCAATCTTTCAGCAGTTTTTTTGTCTTACAATTCAGTACTTTCTTCTGCACTCCAGCTCTGTTTAACTACATTCATCATATGGAGTGATGGTGGTTGGAGGTAGAAGGTGGAGACAAGAAAATTGAAAGAAGGAGGAACGTTCAATAAGCTAAACCATAATGTCAGGAAAAGAACAGTTCAAATATATTGTCCTGTGAAACTGGTAAATAAGAATATTGATAGATATACACAAAAAGCATTCATAAAATTAGTTACAATGACTAGGGAGGATTAGATGCCAGAGCCTCTGCTATGCATTTTATGTAAGTTGACTCCACCTTCCATCACACGCCTCCATGTAATCCCTAAAGTCATAGAGTTAGAGCACAGGAGGGTTTGACTGTAGCTCCGACTGGCTTCAAACCACATCCTCTTTCTACCACATGGTATTAAGCAGTGACTATTTAATTAATGTTTGCTGGTCTGAACTACAGAGCGATGAATAAATGCAAAGAAAGCCCTGGGTGAATTGCGGGAGAAAGTTCTCAAGTCTGAGGGGATGTAGGTGGTTGCTTGCAAGCACTTCTTCAGGTGTTTCAATGTCAAAAATTCAATGAGAAATAATTATCTTCATTTCCTAAAGACCATTGAATGCTTATGATAAAAAGATAAGGGGCTTTAACAAATGTTAGTGGAGCTCCCTGAGACATTCAAAGAAGTTTAAAATGTAGTTTCCTCTTTCGTTTTCATGGCCAGAAATGTTAAGTACTTTATTAGCATTTCACTTAATTAGTAACTCTGAAATAAAAGGGAAGATCAAGTATGAAACTATCTAAAAACAGAAACACCATCTCCAGCCTACTCACTCCAATATCTTCTGGGAAATAACCAAAGATTATGGAGAGCTCGTTGTTGATATTTTAGCACTAGCCATCTTTCACATTTAAAAGGTGATTTCACTACTATTTAATTTTAGATATTTGAAAAGTTATGCTGGCCTTGCAATGAACTTAAATCCATCCACACCACCTCAGGGGAAAATAAATTTCATTGCTTAAGTATTCATAATAAAATAATTATAAGGGAAAATGAGAGCTGTATCTCAATGTTATGCTCCACTACTTGATCTGCAAGAAGATACAGATAATAGCTACTGGGTTTTGATTCACTACTTTTGTTAGTCTCCGTTCAAGGCTTTGCATGTGTTTATGAACTTATTCCTCATCATATTAAACATCACAGCTGGATGAGGTAGTTACAAACACCTTCAGTTTACAAATATGGGGCCTAAGACACATGCTAGAGTATTAGTTAATATTTGTTAACATTTACTAAGTATTCATGAAGTGACAGATTCTATTAAATGCTTTCTGAATTTAATGGTAAAATCCTCACATCAGTCCTATGAGATGAATACTGACGCTAACCCTCTTTTACAGATGAGATCACTGAGGCTCATAGAAATTAAATAACTTGAGCAGAGTCATCATGCAAACCATGGGTGACAAAGCAAGGATTCAGCTTTCACATATTGTCCTGGTAGACCTTAGATCAAAATGTTAGCTTGCCTGGTTCCAAATTTAAGAATGTTTTCTTCCTTTCTAGTGGCTCTGTCATTCAAACAGGGATATATATTTTTTAGTTTAGTTTATGGTTCAGAAATATGCTTCATTAATCCATAGTGATTAAGTCTTCTTTAAAAAGCTCAACTACTCCTAGAATGTCTGTAAGTTTCTTCTGGAGTCTTAAAAAAGAGAAATTGTGATATCTAATCATTAAAATTAACTGCATCCAAACATGCTGGGAATTCAAGTTCCCAAGACCTGCTTTCTTGGTTGTAACCTCTAGTGGCTCTTTTCCAAAATACAGTTGAAGCTGCCTATGGCATTTGATGCCACTCACTTCTTTTTTCTCTTCTTGCAGTATCTCTTCTGCCCTGGATAACTTGATATGCTGGTTTGACTTTGGTAGAGTTTAGGGATTTGGTGCTGACCCATTAATTTTATTTATTCTACATATAATTTGATTCATTCCTTGGCATGAAATCAGATCTTAACGGTCCCATTCAAATATCCGGGCATGACGTGTATCTGTTATTGAAAAAGTGCATGAATAGATGAAGGCATGTATGTTCTGCGTCTTTGGGGGATTGTAATCTAAATCCCTCTCATATTCCTTGAGTATTACAAATCTATTGCTTCTTCTCTCGTTCATTCTTAAACCTTCTACTTCTGAGGGAATGGAGACAATAACATTTTTCATAGCTAACGTTAGTGCCAGAAACTGTTTCAAATATTTAAAATATATTAGCCCATCTAATTATCCCAGTGGTAACATGAGTCAGGAGCTTCCACTACCCTATCAGCCTAGAAAACTGGCACACAACATACTTCAGCCAATTAAAGTGCTCAGTTGGAGAAAATTTCTGAGAGCACTAGAGGTTGACACACTTCGGTCATTTCCCTCTTCCCTTGCTAACAAAACATTGACTTTCCTGCCCACTGCCATATGGCCAGTCATTAGCAGTCCAAGCCTTTATTGTACTAAGGTAGTCTTGTGACCCAAATATGAAGGGCAGTATGCAGGGGTTAGAGGAATCCTTCAGACAGAAAGTTTGTTTTCTTTATAAAAGCATGGAATCTTACAAGGAGAAAATCTTTTTGCCTCTGATTCTTCTTTCCTGTTTTGTTGTCTGCACAAAGGTTATAAAGAATAACAGAGATTTTTTTTTTTTTTTTTTTTTTTTTTCCATAATGAAAGAGGCACACAGGCAGCAAATGTAATGCTTGGACATAGTAAAGAGTAAAGAGGGAGAGCATCTATTCTCTGATTACATTACTGAGCTGCTGAGCCAGCACTATGCCACCTACCCTCAGAAAGCCTTTGATTTCAGATGGCTAATACCTTGACTACTTAAACATTATAAATTGATATTCTGTTACTTGCAGCAAAAAAGTACTTTTAGCTGAAATGAATTTCACACTCAAAGTGAGTGGGGCACTGCAAATTACAGACCCAAGGATAAGGATTTGTCTAATTAGCAACTATAGCAGGAGATAAGAATCCAATATTTGCAGGTGTGTTAGACAGGATTCCAGCCTGACCCCCAAGGTTCCTACCTCTTGATGTACTCGCACCCTCTCTGTTATTCAGTCCATCGCTAACCGAGGTACTGCTGTGAAGAGGTTTTGCAGATATAATGAAGTTCCCTAATCAAATAACCTAAAACTAGAAAGACTATCTAAATGGGTCCAACTTAGTTATGTGAACCTTTTAAAAGCAGAGAGTTTTCTCTGGATAGCTAAAGAAGAGAAAGTCAGAGAGATGTGTCTAGAAGTTAAAAAAATAAAAAAATTTAAAAAGCATGTTTGGAACTACTATGGGAGCCACATGTCAGTGAACATTAGGCAGCTTTATTGATGTGAGAGACAGTCCCTGGCCAACCGCTACCAGGAAAATGGAACCTCAATCAATAGCTGCAAAGAAATTAATGCTTCCAACAATTGGTGAGCTTGGAAAAGGACCTTGAGTCTCAAATAAGAACCACATGCTCTGCCAGCATCTCAATTTCACTCTCGTGAGACCCTAAGCAGAGAACCCAGCCACACCATCCTGTTCTCTGAATCCGTGGAAACAGTGAGATATATTTTAAGCTGCTAGATTGTGATAATTTGTTAGGAAGCAATAGAAAACTAATGCAGCAGGCTAAAAGTAGTTGACCCTGGTTACAGAGGAGGAAGCATTTAATTAAAATATCTGCGACTGCACATTGAGACTAAAACCACATCCCATCTGAGTATGTAATATTAGGTGAAAGGAAAAAGAAGCACAATAATGGATATTTAAGTTTCTTATAGTTGTCAGCAATGCTGTACAACAGAGATATCAGATTAGGTATGTGGTGAGAAAGCTAGACACAGAGAGAAAAAAATATATCGCCTTCTAAGATGGGCCTTTTTCGCCAGCAGCCTGCAACCTTAGTTTACTAAGAACGTCACAACTTGGAACCATTTTGTATTATACAAGTCAACTTTTGTAACTCAAACTAATATAAGTATTGCAACCAAAACAGTGGATTCAGCAGGAGAGAAGTTTGACAAGAGGTCCGTGAATTTCTCAAACCCTTCCCATTCAGCAATTTTAAATGCAGCAATTCATGTATTCCAGCAAAGTAATATTAAAGTTGATTCTGTGCCCAGGACAATTGACTCAAAAGGTCATAGGTCAGAGACAAGTAAACTACAAGTTAGAGGAAGGCACGAGGCAGCTTTGACAATTAAAGGGCCTATTACAATGTCATTGGGAGGACGATGGTACCTCCAGTGCCCACTTGAAGAAATGACCACTGAGTTCACTTAGTTCTCCACACCATACGCTTGATGACAGAAACAGCCTGGATGGGTCACAATTCCCCAGGAATTGTTATACCACACCTACGTTGCACCCCTACTTAATTTTAACATGTGTCTTATATATACTGCCAACTAGTTTCTCAGCTATTCTGCATGAAAGAAATAGTTCAGAATTTTAAGCTGGACAAGTCTGTGTTTGCCCCCAACTCTATCACTTATTAGATGAACTGTGCCCACTTGACTCACCGTGTTTGTTAAATTATTCCAAATACGTAGTTGATGCATGGGTTAATGATCAACCTCTACTTCTATACAGGATTAAAACATGTCTTGATGAACAGGAGCTGTCATTTCAAATATACTGACTGCCATTATTCCCCCCATGCTTAAGACAGCAGTTCCATTCTCAGAAATCTTTCTGTTTCTTGTGCTCCATGTTAATGTGCAGAGAATGGCTGAAAGGACCATTTTTGAGTCCCATATATGTTATTCACTAGCTGCATGACTTTGGTAAAATTATTTCCCAAGGCTTGGTAAAGTACCTGACCCAAAGTCAGAATACATAAGATGTTCAGCACCCTCCCCCACGTTCCTTCCAAGGTTTTAGTCACTGTATCTCTAATGGGATTCGTGACTTAATGGGCACGATGTATACTATTTGCATGATGGATATCCTAAGACTCCTGATTTCACCAGGATACAACCTATGCATGTAATAAAATTACACTTGTCTATCATACATTATGCAAATAAATAAATAAATAAATAAGATATTTTTCCATTTGGAAGTCTATTATTTTATAATCTGAAGTACTTTTTTCAGTAGGGTACAAGGAGACGATGGGATTTAGCAGACAAAGACAAAATGTTCATTGTATAAGAATGAACAGTAGGAAAAAAAATCACATTATGCCTAAGACCCACTTGATAATCCATATGGCTCAGCGCTGTTACTCATATTAAAATGGCCCAAAAGCATTCCATATATTGACCTCAAGATTCCCTGCTTACAAGGTTTTGTGATTAGTTTTCAATAATTATATTTGTTTGACCTCCCCAACTCCCATACCTCTGAAACATAGTGAATTATTGTTAGGTGATTAAACATCATAAACGTTATTTTTAGAAATCACATTTTAATGAATTGATCCTTCTATGATTCTCAGAGAACTTTCAATTCAAGTGCCATTTGGTTCTAGTCACTTTCCTACCTATAAAGTATGTGAATTTGTCAGAATAGATTAATTCAGCAATGGCCACGACTAATGCCTGGACGTTGAGTAGTTTGGCACAGGACGTGCTCCTTTCTTGCTGACGTCAAGGTCCGCTGTGCTCAAGCATTCTCTGAGGGAACTGTGCTGTAATATTGACAAAGGAATCTGACCTCCTTACATCCATGAATATTGTCATCTTAAGCTGACATGTTTTCAGCAGCAAAGACGTGAGAGAACGACAGAGTTTTCTGGAACATTTTAGGGCTTATTCTGAAAATAAAGAACATCATTTCCAACCACATCCCATATGACAAAAAGTCAGTTGCATGGTTCTGGTCTCACTGCAATGGGTTTGGAAATAAACTCCACAGGGCTCACTGCAAGGGGTTTGGAAATATTGACTCCACATGTATACACCTCCACAGGTGTGGATAGACAGATATAGATAGATAGATAGATAGATAGATAGATAGATAGATAGATAGATAGATAGATAGATAGATAGATAGACAGATAGATATAGATAGATATAGATAGATAGATAGATAGATAGATAGATAGATAGATAGATAGATAGATAGAGACAGACAGCCAGCCAGATAGATAGATAGATCTTTTAAATGCCTGCACAACTTGGGTTCTAAGTCAGTTTCTGTCATTTATGAATTCTTTGGTAGAATGTTGTATAATTACATTGATCCTATTTCCTTAGCTATAAAATAGGACATTTGTTTTTAATCAACTTTTTGTTTTCACAACTAAGAATCACTATATGTCAGGCACCCTACTGAGCATTTAGGAAACAAATATTAGCAAAGTAGATACCCCCTTTTTTCAAAGTGACAAGGTACCAAAAAAGGCAGCTGCTAATAAAATAATGAATAATCAGAAATCTAAATGGAACTCCATATTAGTTATGAATGTTAATAAGATGGTGTGCAGGATGTCATTAGAAGGTATTTTGGGGTATTTGTCATAAGAAGCTATGGACGGGTTTTTTTGTCATAACTGTAATTGATGTGAGCTCTGAAATAGAAAATAAGTAGACTAAAAAACAATGTGGGGACATTTTCAAAGGAATTAAAAGGGATATATTGATATTGGAAAAATAAATGTCTGTTTTCCATACATCAGTAGATGCAATAAAGAAGGTAAAATTTATTATTTCTTATACTGTGTGTAAGAAAAGATATTACTCCACAATCCACCCCAAACACAAAAGCAAAACAAGCAAAACAAAAACAAAGGAAAAACCTCTCTTCCCCAAAAGGCAATAAACACTTCTTTAATAAATGTACCCTGTTTTAGAGATGACTATTACTTAGTTCACCTCTGTTCTTCGTCTTAGCAGTTACAGGTCATCTTACACTGGGTTGCAGACTCAAGCCTTAAAAATTCTGTGAGGTCTGAGCTTTCTGCTATGTGTCCTTTTGAAACAATTCATTTGTGCCCAAGATATGGATCACACCTGAACTGTTCTTTGTACTAAAGGAAAGGCACAGTGCCTGGTATACAGTCAGTGTGTAATATATTAGTTAGTTTTTACCCTTGGTCTCCACAGCCCTAGAAGTGGAAACAGGTAGAGATAGAGTTGCCATCATCATGGCTACATTAACCGAAAGCAGATTTTAATTAGAGTGTCTTTAATATGTTTCTGAGAATCTAGAGGTCATGTCTCCCTTGATGTTTCAGAACATGATGTCTCATTGAGCTTTACTGACATTATCACTGACCCCCAGTCACCAACTAAAATCTGCTGGATTTTGTCTTGAAGTTTTGTAGTGCCCTATATTTAAAAATCCTAAGTCCCATAAACAGTGCCCTTTGTGGTTATTAAAAACCGTGCAAATTGATGATATATAATAACTTAAGCATAGATGAAACACATCTGATACTTAAAAGAATGGGCTTCTTTTCCTCAATATTCTATTCTTTTTCAAATTACAGGCAATAATTACAAATTAAGATTGAGTGTGCCTTTTCATATTAGCTGAAGTTTCGATTCCATAAAATAGACACCAATACAAGGTTCTGGGTGAGCAAACACCTGCAGTCTAGATTCGATTTTGCCATTCTTCGCAAAAGGACATTGGATTCAAAGAGCAATAGGTGCAAATGTTAGTTTTACTACTTACTTAATTGGTATTAGGTTTAAAGGACACAGTAATCTGGGCTCAGCAGAGGAATTCCATGATGAATTAGTGATGTCTGTCAGGAGCATGGGGAGGAGCTATGAGAAGAGGGTATGTGGCAGCCCAAGATTTACTTGTCATTCCTGTCAAAAGCAATTACTGTGACTTCCCATATTCCATAATGTCCCTTGGCAGCAGTGGCCTCATGAGTCTAACGGGTACAATCACATCTACTGTGAAACCAAGAAAATTACTGAGGCGAGTTTGAATCAATGTAGAGGTTAGTTTTGCCAAGATAGAGAACATGACTGGGAAAAAGGAACAAGAAATTGCAGGAACACCTGTGATCTGTGCTTTCTTCAAAGAGGGTTTGAGGACTTCAGTATTTAAAGGGGAAAGAATGGACAGTAGGGAAAAGAGGAAAGAACAAGAAGGGGTGGGTGGGTAAAAGAGGCAAGTGATTGTATTATTTTGAGGCTTTGGTCCGCATTCACTGAATTCACATTTCACATGTGAAAGAGGGGGAAGAAGAACAGTTAACTATGAATTAGCCTTGCACTCAGTGAATCTGTATTTTTCATATCAGGTGAAGTAATAGAGTAGCAGTCAAATATGCATTTGTTTCAGATGAGTGAAGGGATGACTTCTAGTCCTGTCTTTGTCCTATACCTTTTTTTAGATTCGCTTCATGATATTTTTTTTTTTTTTCTTTTTGAGACGGAGTCTCACTCTTGTTTCCCAGGCTGGAGTGCAGTGGCATGATCTCAACTCAGTGCAACCTCTGCCTCCCAGGTTCAAGCGATTCTCCTGCCTCAGTCTCCTGAGTAGCTGGGATTACAGGAGCCCGCCACTATGCCCAGCTAATTTTTGTACTTTAAGTAGAGATGTGGTTTCGCCATGTTAGCCAGGCTGGTCTTGAACTCCTGACATCAGGTCATCTGCCTGCCTTGGTCTCCCAAAGTGTTGGGATTATAGGTGTGAGCCATCATACCCGGCCATCATTGTATTTTTTAAAAACATTTTTCTAACTTTATTTTAGGGTCAGAGGTACATGTGCAGGTTTGTTATATAGGTAAATCATTGTGTCGTGGCGGTTTGGTGTACACTTTAATTCACAGTATTCAGTAGGTATATTTTTGATCCTCACCCTCCTCCCACCGTCCACCCTTAAATAGGCCCTGGTGTCCCTTCATTGTGTCATATGAGCTCGATGTTTAGCTCTCACTTGCAAGTGAGAACATGAGGTATTTCGTTTTCTGTTCCTGCATTAGTTCACTTAGGATAATGGTGTCTATCCCCACCCATGTTGCTGCAAAGGACATAATCTCATTCTTTTTATGGCTGTGTGGTATTCCGTGGTGCGTATGTACATTTTCTTTATCCAGTCTGTACATTTTCTTTATCCAGTCTGCCATTGATAGGCATGTATGTTGATTCCATGTCTCCTTTGCTATTGTGAATATTGCTGCCATGAGCCTATGCACACATATGTGTTTATTGTTTTGTACCTTTGAAGATAAGCTGTTTGTTTACATTGCCAGGATAAAATGTAATAGAACTTTGTTTTACGGTAAAGATAAGAGGGCCCACAGGGATTTTCTTGTGAGCACATACTGAGGAAATTCCTCTAGGTGGGTACATGACCTTCTATCTTTGCAGCTATCTACGTAGGAACAAAATGCGAGGCAATTTTGCATGACTCGGTTTCCAACCTTAACTTTTCCCTTTGGCATAGTGAATTTCAAGCTCTAAGATTTTATTTTCTTTTCACAATACCATACATCCATTCTAGGATAACAAGAACTTCAACTGAGTCGATGCCTGTAAAAATTCTTCAAAAAGCAAGGAATTGAAAAATAATAGGTTTGAGTAATGATAATTACATTGTTGAGTCATTTAGGGATCATGTTAAGGTGTCTTGAAACACCTTATAATTTTATTGCCTCACAACCCTCATGAGAGTAATGCAAAATCAGAACAGATATTCTTGAGAATTAAATGAGTGCATTGGTTTTGACATGCAGCACAATCTCACCCTGTGTGAGACAAGTTTGCTCTGAAAAAGTAAGAGTGCTACATGGTTTAAGCCTTTGTGGATACCGGCGTTCGGCAACTCTAAAATCAGAAAGCTCGGATTCATTATTTGCTAGCTCTGTTATCTTGCACAACTTTATCTCTTCGTGTCTTGATTCCCTCGTTGATAAAGTTGTAATATTAAGAGCACTTAACTCATGGAGTTGTTGAAAAAATTAAATAAGTTATATACGAATTAAAATTATTCCTGACATAATGGTTCGTGGCTATTATTAATCAAATGGCACTCGAAGGCAGAGGATTCTAGAACCACTAAGCCACACAAGCACTTTATGAAAAGGAGGCATCTAAAATTATATGAGGTGAGGATTGAGAAACCAAAGTGGCTGGGAAACCCAAGCCTGGCCGGGGGAGTTCGCGAAGTACTATGTAGTTGTCAGATGCAGTACTGATCTTTATGAGATAGAACTTGATCATGGACCAGCACCTCAAATCACTGATAAGCCAAATACCACGGCAGATTTTCCTAAGGAAGACAGCACACCTACCATTTTAATTCTAATCTCTGTGTTTCATACTAAAAGGCATTGGACCTAATTTTCAGTTCAGTGAAAACTGAACGTGGTAAGCCATATAGCTCTACATAAGCAGACGTACATTCTACATAGACACATAAAGACCACACAAGAGTATCAGGCGCCCAGTAAACCTGCACTGCAGAATCATATCTCCTTGACCCCATTCTAATCATATTGTAACAGAAACTCAAGTTCAGTTGTTCACCGCTTGCAGTCCATTAATAAGAGCAATTCCAAAGCTAGCTAAGGAGAAGTACAGGCTCCCCACCTTAAGGGTGCCACTTTGCTAATGGAGCAGAAAGCAGGTGCTTTTTTTTTTTTTTTTTTTTTGAGACAGAGTCTCGCTCTGTCGCCCAGGCTGGAGTGCGGTGGCCGGATCTCAGCTCACTGCAAACTCCGCCTCCCCGGGTTTACGCCATTCTCCTGCCTCAGCCTCCCGAGTAGCTGGGACTACAGGCGCCCGCCACCTCGCCCGGCTAGTTTTTTTTTGTATTTTTTAGTAGAGACGGGGTTTCACCGTGTTAGCCAGGATGGAGCAGGTGCTTTTAAAAAGCATGAATGGCACATAGTTGTGGGAAAACACAGAGGGGGAGTCAATGTAACTCACTTTGCTGCCTTATCTACCAGGCAGCTGAGCTGGTGACCACTGATGCCTTTGTAGAAAGAACTAAGTTAAAGTGACTGAAAATCTCCAGGTGGGAGAGAGTTTGCTAACAGGCCTACTTTGGGTTGTAGATTGACTGTTGTCTCTCAAGCAATCTCCTGGTGGGAGAAAGTTCTGCTTTGGCGCTTCTAAGCACAAAGTTAGATGGACTTGCCCTGTGGGGAGAGTCTGGTGAAGGAGAGGTAAAAGGTTATAACCGTACTTCTAGAAAGCACAGTAGGAAGTGGGAAAAAGGAGAAGAGAAAGAGGAAAATAATTAAAATATCTCTTTGAAAAATGGGGGTACTGGGTTACAATTTCCCTTTGGATATTGCTAATTAGAAAAAGTTAGCCCATAGGCAGTTAGAAAAAAAAGTTTGCCTAATGACTATAATAGAAATAGTCTGATTGCCCCATTTCTTTCTAAACAGGGGATACTCCTGCATACTGGGGGAAGGGGTACATGGGCAGTCTATACTTTCAAATCAATTTTGGTGAGAACCTAAAACTGATTTTAAAAAAATAGAAAATATAAAAGAATATATATTCCTTCTAAAGGATGAAATTAAAAAAAAAAAAGCAGAAAAAGAGAGTAATTCAAAGAGATTATCTCCCTGAAAGTATGAGCTTTGAATCTTTTTTTAAATCAGAGTGACTAAACTTTCTTGTCTTGTTCCTGGTTTGACTCGTCACTATTAGGATTGCTTTTCTTCCTGGTAGAGTCAGATAAAT
This sequence comes from Piliocolobus tephrosceles, assembly GCF_002776525.5. Classification (NCBI taxonomy): domain Eukaryota; kingdom Metazoa; phylum Chordata; class Mammalia; order Primates; family Cercopithecidae; genus Piliocolobus; species Piliocolobus tephrosceles. The sequence goes on from NC_045440.1 coordinate 141,332,964, forward strand.
AAATGCAAAGGACAGGCATCTCGGTTAAAGTTGGGATGTGGTTCAAAACACTGCTATCAGTGATTCTAGCATTTTGAGGCTACTCAATGATGAAGCTCAATGAAGAAGAAATAAGTCCACAATGCAGAAATAAAAAAGTGATTTGGAGAGTGCGGCTTATTTCAAGAGACCAGAGGGAAGATTCTATTCTCATTGCTTTTAATCAAGGGTAGCCAGGGTGCAGAGCTTTCTTAGTCTGTTCTGGCTGACGTAACAACAACAACAAAAAACTATAGACTGGCTGGCTTAAGCAATAAACACTTACTTCTCACAGCTCTGGAGGTGGGAAGCCTCAAGGTGACAAAGGATTAGATTCCTGATGAGGGCCTGTTTCTTGGCTTGTAGATGGCCACCTTCTTACTGTGTCTTCACATAGAGGAGAGAGAGGAAACTCGTGTCTCCTCCTCTTCTTAGAAGGGCGTTAATTCCACCATGTGGGCTTCATCCTCGCAATCTCCTCGGAAACTAACTATGGTCATGTGTTGCTTAATAAGGAGGATACTTTCTGAGCCATGTGTTCTTAAGGGGATTTTAGCAGTTTGTGAACATCACAGAGAGTATTTCCACAAACCTAGCTGGTAGAGCGCACTACACACCTGGACTATGTGGTCTAGCCTAGTATTCTTGGGCTTATAAAGTTGTACAGCATATTACTGTACTGACTACTGTAGGCAATTGTAACACAATGGTAAGTATTTGTGTATCTAAACATAGAAAAGGTACAGAAAAAAAATACTATGTAAAGGCTAACCAAAAAAAATACTATGTAAAGGCTAACCAATTGAATTTATATTTAAACATAGCCAGAAGAATTCCTAATGAAAAGAAATGGTAAATGTTGGAGGTGATGGATATCCTAATTACCTTGATTTGATCATTATACATTGAATGTGTGTATCAAAATACCACATGCACCCCATAAATATGCATTGTTATGTATCAATAAAAACATAGATCCATAGATAAATAATAGATGAAAAATTGTCCACCTATGCACCTATACAGGGCACTTACCATGAAGGGAGCTTGCAGGACTGGAAGTTGCTCTGGGTTAGTGAATGAGTGGTGAGTGAGTGTGAAGGCCAAGGATATTACTATACACCACTGGAGACTTCATAGACACTGCACACATAGGCAACACCAAATGTATTAAAAACGTTATTTTTCTAATAATAAATTAAACAGTATACTGGAACTCATTTACTTTATAAACTTCTTGTTTGTTTGTTTTTTGAGATGGAGTCTCGCTCTGTTGCCCGGGCTGGAGTGCAGTGGCATGATCTCAGCTCACTGCAAGCTCCACCTCCTGGGTTCACACCATTCTCCCGCCTCAGCCTCCCGAGTAGCTGGGACTACAGGCGCCCGCCACCTCGCCCAGCTAGTTTTTTGTATTTTTAGTAGAGACGGAGTTTCACCATTTTAGCCAGGATGGTCTCCATCTTCTGACTTTGTGATCTGCCCGCCTTGGCCTCCCAAAGTGCTGGGATTACAGGTGTGAGTCACTACACCTGGACTTTATAAACTTTTCAATTGTTTTTATCTTTGTATCTTTTTTTTGTCAAAACAGTTTAAGACACACATTGTACATCTATGCAAAAAAATAATAATAATAATTCTTTCCTTATATACTTATTCCTTATGTGTTCTCCTATTTTTAATGTTTTTTATATTAAACATTTTTATTAAAACTAAGATAAACACACACTAGCCTCAGCCTACACAAATTCAGGATCGTCGTAGGTAGCCAGATACAGCCTTCTGACTCAGAGGACCACCATAGTCCTGAAGAGAGGACAAATATTTCAAAGCAGAGGTATAATCCCAGGGGGATGCTGACTAACTGAATAGCAGCCAGGCAGACTCTACAAGGGGAAAAAAGGTAGATTTCCTGACCTAACACCCTCTTACTGATCTTATTATTGATTTCTTTCCTGACTTACTCCTCTTTGTTCACCACACTGAAGCCTGCAGGGTCATTTTAAAATATACAATGATTTCTTCAATGTATTCCCACCACACGTAGAATAAAATACCATTTATTTCCATGCTTTAGAATATAGAAGACAGACCAAGCACAGTGGCTCACACCTGTAATCCTAGCACTTTGAGAGGCTGACGTGGGTGGATCACCTGAGGTCAGGAGTTCAAGACCAGCCTGGTCAACATGGTGAAACCCCATTTCTACTAAAAAATACAAAAATTAGCTGGGCATGGTGGTGGGTGCCTGTAATCCCAGCTACTCGGGAGGCTGAGGCAGGAGAATCTCTGGAACCCAGAAGGTGAAGGTTATAGTGAGCCAAAATCGTGCTACCACACTCCACCCTGGCGACAGAGTGAGACTCTATCTCCACAAAATGAAAACAAAAGAAACAGAATCTAGAAGATAATTCACAAAAGGGCACTCCCTGCCTCACTTTCCAGTATTGTCTGCCATATACCATGCAATAACTTCCTTGGAATTCTTTCAGTTTGTGGAAGTCTTTCTCACTTACACATTAGCATTGAGGTTTCTCTCTATCTCAGGTCTTCTTTCCTCTACTCTTCACGTGGCTGGATCCCTTTCATTTTATTTTCTCCTTCTAAATGTCACTCACTGAAGTGATCCTATCTAAATAAACAAATTACACCATTATTTTATTTTATGTTTAGAAACAGTATCTCAGGCCGGGCGCGGTGGCTCAAGCCTGTAATCCCAGCACTTTGGGAGGCGGAGACGGGCGGATCATGAGGTCAGGAGATCGAGACCATCCTGGCTAACACGGTGAAACCCCGTCTCTACTAAAAATACGAAAAACTAGCCGGGCGAGGTGGCGGGTGCCTGTAGTTCCAGCTACTAGGGAGGCTGAGGCAGGAGAATGGCGTAAACCCGGGAGGCGGAGCTTGCAGTGAGCTGAGATCCGGCCACTGCACTCCAGCCTGAGTGACAGAGCGAGACTCCGTCTCAAAAAAAAAAAAAAAAAACAGTATCTCATTCTGTCACCCAGACTGAAGTACAGCGGTGTAATCATAGTTCACTATCCTCAAACTCCTGGGCTCAAGGGATCCTCCTGACTCAGCCTCCCAGGTGGCTGGGATTATGGGCCTGAGTCACCATGCCCCGCTTGCTGTTCTCTGTTATGCCCCACTATTTGTTTTCTTTCTATCCTTTATGACAACCTATTCATTACTTTCTTCATATTTTGTTGACTGTTACCCTTACTAGGCTGGAAACTTAAATAGAAACAAAGACCATGTTTTCGATCTTCTTGATACAGTTATCTAAAATAGAACCTCACCTAAGTCATGACTGAATGTACCTAATGGTACTTAATAAAATCTACTGAAGGAAAAAAGGAGGGAGGGAGGGAGGGAGGGAAGGAAGGAAGGAAGGAAGGAAGGAAGGAAGGAAGGAAGGAAAGGAGACAGGGAGGGTGTGAGAGAGGGACCGAGGAAGAGAAGGAAGAAGGGAGGGAAGGAGGGAGGGAAGGAGGGAGGGAAAAGAGGAATGGAAAGAGGAAGAAGGAAGATGCACCCACTCACTATGTCAGGGAGAGCTGTGAATCCATTGATATGTAGGAATCGTCATCACTAATGCCTACTCTCATTCTTCAACATCAAGTTGAAAAGGCACCCCTATGAAACCATCCCTGATGACCAGGAATAGGATTGGGTGCTACCGTCTTCCCACTCTTATCACATTATTCTTCAGAAAGAATAAGCAAACCAAGAGTTACAGTCTTATCTGATGCCACACCACCACAAATGCCTTAATGACGGAGAGGATGTCCAATTAATCTCTACATTCCTAGCACACTCTGTCGGGATGGAACATAATAATCAGCCAATAAAATTAACTGTGATTGTTTCCGTTAACACTATTGGTCTTAGTGGTATTATCATAAATTCAGTACTTTAAAGTAAAGTAAATCAAATTAAGCCTTGATATTTTTAGCTTTATGTCAGTTAGTAGTCTGGTCCATTTCTGAGCACGTGAGCCTGTTAGGCTGAAGCTACTGTTGTGCTCACTGTGCCTATACATCAGCAGCATCGATGGAGCTGGAGTCGTCCCAGATAATGCATGTCAGTTTATAGCAACATACCGGGTGGTCTTGTTAGAGTGCAAATCCTAATGCAGTGTATTCGGGGTGGGGCCCAATATTCTCCACTTCTAGCAAGCTCACAGGAGATGGTGATGGCTGTAATTCACACAACACTGAGTAGCAAAGTGGCAGAGCACACGTGAATCAAGAGAGTCAATGTAACAGCACTTTATCAACATTAGAAGGAATATTGTTTTCTGTTGGCAGAAACTCCTCAGTTAACATAAAGCCATAATTCAGTGTCAAAACGAATTTCAGGTGAATGGAAAGTTAATGACAAGCCCATAAACCACTGGTTATGGATTGGCCAAGCATAACACAGAATTAGTGCTATGTAGTAGTGACTGAAAAGTCTTGAGTCAAACTGTCTGGGTTCTTACCTTGTTATACCACTGGCTTGCTTTGGGACCCTAATAAGTTATACACCAGATTTATATCTCTAAAACCTCAACTTTCCTTATCTATAACACAACGTATTAGATTGGGTACATTCATATTACATATAGGAAAGAAGGAAGGAAGGAAGGAAGGAAGGAAGGAAGGAAGGAAGGAAGGAAGGAAGGAA
>NC_045440.1:141337656-141346531 GCF_002776525.5 Piliocolobus tephrosceles
GAAAGGAAAGGAAAGGAAAGGAAAGGAAAGGAAAGGAAAGGAAAGGAAAGGAAAGGAAAGGAAAGGAATAAGACCTCTGTATTAGAATCTGTGCAAGAAATAAAAAGTGACACATATTACTCTTAGCACAATGCTGGCAAAATATAAATATAGAATATATTTTAGCTATTTTTTTAAATTGGCACTAGTTTTCACCTTCTGGGAAGCCATTTCCAATTTTCTCCAAGGAGAATTAACCACTATTAGCTCAGTGCTGCCATAAGAGGCACAGTTAACAGTGACCTGCTCTGGTTTGTGTGAACGAGATGTCTACATGTCCTCATTACTGGTAGGCTGCAACTTCCTGGAGGACAAGAGGGCCTTGTACATCTCAGGTGGGTCAGTGCATTCTGATTTTGATGACTTGTCTTTTTGGATAATTCAAAGCAGCAGTTCCACCTCTGTCTTTGGTATTCGACATTTTGTAAAGTTCTCTATTCATTAAAATCTTTCTTTATTCTTTGAAGTGTATCCCATTGTTAAGGCCCAGCTAAGCTGACTTCTCTAGGAAAGCAATCTCTGATACTCCAGCAGTGTACCCACTCCCTGTTGTCAGCACAGTGACTGATGAGGTAAATCTCCTCATGGTAGAGTTGAACTGATTCCCTCAACAGACTAATTTCTATGTCCATGTTTATATGTTGTTTTCTTTTTCCTTTATTCCAAGGTGAACTTGGTTTATATTAAAAAGATACTATCTTGAATGAAGGATGTGGTCATAGTCCAATAGTCACTGTCTCTGTTGACAGAATCATGGCAAGACAACTGAATTCCATTTTAGACATCAGACTTAAGAAGCCATACAGACCCACAGACAAATATACAGACCCAAACAGGAAGAGTACTGAAAGGATTCAAAATCATGTTATACAATAAACAGCAGAATGAACAGACATGTGAGAAATCAGGTTTGGTTTGCATAATGACAGAACATTTCCCTGTGAAAGAAGAGGCGGACCTCTTGTAATGCCGCAAAGAAAATTGTAAGGTTAAACAAAGCTCGTGGTGTCGAATTCCAGGCTGAAGAGCTATTGGATGAGGTCTTTGGGTCTGCTACTCAAGGATTCAATGAGAATTGAACTAGATACCTTTTAATTCTATCTCTAATTTTGAGAGTCTATGATGTTTTCTGAAAGCTACATGTAAGTGGAGACTATATTTTCAATTCTCACGAAAGGACCCAGCACTTAGTGTCATGTACTTAGTGAGTGCATGTTGAATGGGTGGATTAGATTTCTATTTTGTTCTAGACTACAGGGAACTAGCACATCTCAGAGTATCCCAAACTTCTCTGTCCACTAACGAATATCAAAATAAGGTTTTAGGAGACTTCAACGTATTTAATTAGCTTAAAGAGCCAGAATCGTTTGAGCTAAATTTCTTATCTTAAATTTCTCATTCTAATTGTGAAGACACAGGCAATAAATGTAATCACCTTGTATTCACATTCATGTCATAACTATTTCTTACCCAGTGCCTGTAACTATCTCAATTATCTGAAATGGTTCAACACCACAGTCAAAAATAGGCTAGAGTTGGCAATAACAATAAAGCTAAAAAGGGTCCCGTCTACTTTATGACTCTGTGGAACCATTTTACTCCTCAGTATCCAAGTGAGGCAGATAACAAGAAGACATTAAAATGTTAGCATCCTCAAACAACAGTGTGGTTATTGCTTATTAATTATACCCAAGGAGCACAACTAATTAGTTTTAAAAGGTAGCATTATGTATGCCAGCGACAGATCAGAGAAAGTCAGTGGGCCGTATAAAATTCTTCAGAGGAACAACTGACACCATCTATTTTTCTTTTCTTTCTTTTATTTTTTTTCTTTTCCAAGACAGAGTCTCACTGCGACACCCAGGCTGGAGTGCATTGGTGCTGCAATCTCGGCTCACTGCAACTTCTGCTCCCTGGGTTCAAGCGATTCTCCTCCCTCAGCCTCCTGAGCAGCTGGGATTACAGGCATCTGACACCACAACTGGCTAATTTTTGTATTTTTAAGAGACGGGGTTTCACCATATTGGCCAGGCTGGTCTTGGACTCCTGACCTTAAGTGATCCGCCCACTTTGTCCTCTCAAAGTGCTGGGATTACAGGCATGAGCCACCACGCTCAGCGGACACCATCTATTGACGGTTGTTCTACACACCTAAGACACATGGAAATAAACATACAGGACTGGGAGAGCTTTATCATAGCCTTCCATTTCAAGTGTGGATTACAATTTGTGCATCGTAATACTTGTTTTCATAGGGATTTTTCCCTTCAAATAAAATTAGAAACAATTTCCAATCTTCTTTTCTTAGCTTGTCTCCTCTCCCAGTGAGAATACAGAGGATGGGAGAGGAAGCTACAAGAGAAATATCTAATTGTTTGTCAAATGTATCTATTATGAAAATGAATTTATAAATTTAAAGGTGAGCATATTTCAGATTTAAAAATGATGATACATTGCTTTTTATAAGTACTTCTGAAATTTGTATTCCTATCTTCGTGTATTAGTGAACACCTTTCCCCACCAAAATGTTATCGTTTTAATTTTTTAAATTTATTTTAAAACCTCTCATCTTATAGATTAAAAATTGTATCTGTTTCTTTAATTTATATATCCTTCATTTCTAGTGCATTTTTATTATGTCAAACGTCTCCCATGTATACTTTTATAAATTACCTGGTCTTATCATGAGCAATTGTCTTATTAAGTTGTTTTTCCCCCTTAATGTAGGAACTATTAACATATTCTGGGTATAGTCAATAAAAACCTACCCAAGTGTCCCAGATTTAGTGCTGATCAAGCAAGAAGGTAAAAATCCTGATAAGGAACATTTTTAAGGATATAAAGTTAAATGTGGTCATGAATAAGCAAATAAAAAATCTCAAAACAAATGGGAATCAGCAAAACAATATTTTGTTTCCAAAATTTGGCTACCCTCTGAGATCTGGGATGTGACACAGTTAAAATCAGGAGAGAGCAATTTCATGAAACATAAAAGAGTTACACAAAATGAAGAAAAACAACTGCGTCTTAGGAAACAAGTCACTTATTTGCTAAGAAAATTTAAAGTCACACAATATTTCTGCCCACACCCTCCCTGAAAATGTATTATATTAAATCTTAAAGTTTATTGCAGAACTCACTTTGTTTGTCATATGATTGTGTTTAGAGAGGAATCCAGGGAAAAAAACATGTGGACACTAGATATCTGAATGTAAGAAGATATCCGAAATGAAACGTACAAATAGCATAGATATATACATAGATACGGTATACATAGGTGTGGTATCTGTATCCACATCTACATATCTAGATAGATAGATAGATAGATAGATAGATAGATAGACAGATAGATACATCTATGTATCTATATATATCTGTAGTCACTGATTGGGGGAAATCGCACACCAAATAAGAATTCTTGGCATGGTTACTTGTTGTGTATGTATCCTTGAGCAAGTCACTTCCTTTTCTTGATCTCAGTCCCTTCATTTCTAAAGCGAGGAAATTAATAACAAGATCCAACTGAGTTGCTCTGATAAGTGAGCTGCACACATAAGTTCTTATAAACTCTGAAATCATCTATGAATGTTAATATTTTGTTGTTGAACAATTTTACAGAAAGATGGAAGAAAACAAAAACGTTTAAATAAAACTCAAGTGATTACTTTAGTGCTCCGTTTTAGTAGTACTGGTATTAGTGTTGTTTTATTTAACTAAAATTTCTGAGTGCTTATCACGTGCTGAGCAATGATCCGCACACGATATAATCTCATTTAAATCACATCAGATCTTTTCAAATGAATGGTAATGGAATTTCAATTTGAGAGACAAGAAAAGTGAAGTCCAGATTAATCAATTAATTTTTCCAATGCAATGAGGATATGATGAATAGTGGCACCAAAGGATAAAACCATGCCCTTGGGCATCACAGTACACTGTTTTTCCAGCAGAGGATTAAGTAGGGTCAACTTGGAAAGTGAGCTTTCATTAAATAGAACTGCCTCCTTCTCTTAATGTAGGCATACTACGTCTGCTATAGTTGCTCTACCAGACATGGCTGGTAGGGGTGGAGGAGTTGCCGTGTAGGACACAGGATGCCTAAAATCCAAAATTCTCAATCCCTACACAAACTTCATATAACTCATAAACTCTGCCCCAACCCGTGCTTTGTTGGCTTCGCGATTCTACTTCAACCACATTCTGCAACCATAGCATCCAGCACAGCCCATTTATTTAACATATTACCGGTACACATACAGTGTCCCCCTACCAGATTTCTGGGAATGGAGAGGAAGGGGTTGGCCTTGTATACATAAGCTATTGGTGTGTTGCCCCCATTTCTGAGCCCTGCACATAACTTCTGGAATGTTCCACATGATGTTACCACTTTTTCCTTCTTCACCCTTATTAATATTAGCTCAGATTTCTATTTCTTTTTTTAAAAATCTATATTTGCCTCTTTTGCCCAGCACATCTCTTCTTTTTCCTTCTAATACAAAATATTAACCACATTAACTGGTCCTCCTAATGCTATCCCTCCCCTAGTCTCCCAAACCCTGACAGGCCCCGGTGTGTGATATTCCCCTCCCTGTGTCCATGTGTTCTCATTGTTCAACTCCCAATCATGAGTGAGAACATGCAGTGTTTGTTTTTCTGTTCCTGTGTTACTTTGCTGAGAATGATGGTTTCCAGCTTCATCCATGTTCCGGCAAAGGACATGAATAATATAATGCATTGTTAGTAACTCTAGCCACCATGTTATATAACAACTCTCATGACCTTATTTCTCCTAAGTTAAATTGTGTATCCTTTGACTAACATTTCCCCACCCCCACTCCCATTTTATATTTTAAACTTCTTCTATTTTCCTACTGGATCTCTGAAGTATTTCAGTGAGAAATGCTTTCAAATGCAATAACAGAATATTTAACTAGAAGTGCATGTTGTGGAATTTTGAAGTCTACTCAAAGAGCCAGTGCACAAAACGTAAGACTAGGAACACTGTTGGTATAACATAGTGAACTTGCTGTCACTGATAGAAACCAAGTTACTAGACTTCAAGAAAAATGATATGCAAAGGGTTCTCACAGTGAGCAGGATGTTGGTCTAAATCAACATCTCTGGAAATTTTGTCTGATGACCATCTATTCCTGAGTCATTTAGGAAGCTTAAGATAAAGCGGATTTCTAAGCCACAGAGTACGATTACTGAAACAGAAGTTCCGGAGTGAGGTCATGAAATATGCATTTTTCTCAAGATTCGCAAATGGTTGTTATTCAAAGTTTTGCGAATCCTTTGTCCATTAACATTTATTTCAATTATTTCATTCCAAAGACTAGTGATTTGTCATCTAAAAGTAGAACAGTAGACAGGAACAAGGCTGACTCCGGAATGTTGAACTACATGTGCCAGACACTCCCTTGGACAGGAACTGCTGAAGAGGTGGGAATGTGTGTAGCTTTGATCAGCCCCTAGTCCTTAACAGTCCCTGTGCATTTTACCAACATAAATTTACTCAATAAATGTCTGAACCTACGACCCATTCATTCTCTCGTATCTCTTTCCAAACATTTTATTCATGAATTCAAGAACCCTATTTGAACAATATTCTAATACTAGACACTGATCCAGGCACTGAGTCACAAACTGAAAGCAATCATTTTCATCCCTGAGGAACTTATGTTAGTGTTTAAGTGGAAGAAAACAATGGGGAGAATATAAAGCAATAGTTTATTTGAATATGGGATATTACAACAAAGACATGCAAATCGTTGCCATTTAACACTGTAGGATATATTTTTTTAACTTTTATTTTAGGTTTGGGGGTTTATGTGCAGGTTTATTATATACACAAACTTGTGTAACAGGGGTTTGTTGTACAGATTTTTTCATTACTCAGGTACTTAGCCTAGGACCCAATAGGTATTTTTTCTGCTCTTCTCCCTTCTCTCATCCTCCACCCTCAAGTAGGGCCCAGTGTCTGCTCTTCCTTTTTTGTGTGTCCATGAGTTCTCATCATTTAGTTCATACTTGTAAGTGAGAACATGTGGTATTTGATTTTCTGTTCCTGTGTCAGTTTGCTAAGAATGATGGCCTCCATGTTGCCACATTCTTTTTTATGGCTGCAGAGTATTCCATAGGACATATGTACCATATTTTCTTTGCCCAATCTGTCATTGATGGACATTTAGGTTGATTTCAGTCTTTGCTATTGTGAATAGTGCTGCAATGAACATTTGCATGCATGTGCCTTTATGGTAGAATGATTTATGTTCCTCTGGGTATATACCCAGTAATGGAATTGCAGGGTCAAAAGGTAGTTCTGTTTTTAGCTTTGAGGAATTGCCATGCGACTTTCTATAATGGTTGAACTAATTTATATTTCCACCAAAAGTGTATAAGTATTCCCTTTTCTCCACAACTTTGTCAGCATTTGTTATTTTTTGACTTTTTATTAATAGCCATTCTGACTGATGTGAGATAGTATCTCATTGTGGTTTTGATTTGCATGTCTCTAATGATCAGTGATATTGACCTTTTTTCATATGCTTGTTGGCAACATGTATGTCATCTTTAGAAAGGTGACTGTTCATGTCTTTGCCCACTTTTTAAATGGGTTTTTTTGTTCTATTCTTGCTCAGAGAAATCAGACATGACATCAAGAAAAAAATGTAAAAACATCCCAGGCTCATGGACAGGAGGAATCAATATCATTAAAATGGCCATACTCCCCAAAGAAATTTACAGATTCAATGATATTCCTATCAAACTACCAAGGACATTCTGCTCAGAACTAGAAGGAACTCTTTTAAAATTTGTATAGGAACAAAAAGAGCCTGAATAGCCAAGGCAATCCTAAGCAAAAAGAACAAAGCTAGAGGCATCATGTTTTCTGATTTCAGAAAACTACACTACAGGGCTACAGTAACCAAAACTGCATGGTACTGGTACAAAAAGAGACATGTACTCCAATGGAACAAAACAGAGAGCCCAGAAATAAGGCTGCACACCTACAACCATCTGATCTTCAACAAGGTTGACAAAAACAAATAATAGGGAAAGGATTTTCTGTTCAAATAAATGGTGCTGTAATAACTAGCTAGCCATATGCAGAACATTGAAACTGGACCCCTTCCTTACACCGTATTCAAAAATCAACTCAAGTAAATGTAAATCTCAAAGCTATAAAAATTCTGGAAGACAACCTAGACAAGACCATTCTAGACATAAAAATGAGCGAAGATTTCATGACGAAAATGCCAAAAGCAATCACAACACAAGCAAAAATTGACAAGTGGAATCTAATTAAACTTAAGAGCTTCTGCACAGCAAAAGAAACTACAAACAGAATAAAGAGACAACCTAAAGGATGGGAGAAAATATTTGCAAAGTATGCATCTGACAAAGGTCTAATATCCAGCATCTACAAGGAACTTAAACCAATTTACAAGAAAAATAAATCATACTAAGATATTTCAATATTCAATGAAATAGGGGAGCTTACTATCATGAATAAAGATGTTAAAGGAAGTCTTCTTTGTTACGGATATTCTGTTTGCCTCTCCACACTCTGTCACCCCTTCTTACACATATTCACACATAGGAGGCCAACAGTTGAGTTGCTTCTGACTACCACTTGACTCCAATTATTGAGCAATAACAGTAGGTGATCAGCAGCTCAGAGAGGAAAAAGAATGGGACCAGGATGATCAACCTCAAAGCCACACCCTCCTTGCTGAAATTTGTCAGTTAGTTCTCCCCTATGTAAACCACTCTTTTCCCAAGTGATCCATCCCCAAAGCTAAAGCTACTGCTAAGTTCTGATAACTGTTTCTTCTCTTGCTGTTTCAAGAGAAGGATAGTAATGAACTTTCCCACTTGCCATTCCCAGGTATATTCACTGACCCTTCTTAGTTTCCTTAATGAAGCCGCACGTTTGTAAGTATCCTATTCATTAATCTTTTTTTTTTTTTTTTTTTCCAGTTATCCTTTTTGAGAATACCAAGTCTTTATTTCCTGGGAACTCATTACCTGAATTTGAGAAGAAGCCTTGCCAAGGCTTTTCTCAATAAAGAATACATTTGGAACTTTAGGATGGCTCATGTGGCTGGAAGGAAGTTTAAGAGTTATTGAAGATGAGATCAGAGAGAAGGCAGCAGACAATTATTCTTCCTTTCTTAAGGAGTCCATATTTTGTTTTAAATTTTAATAGGGAGCCAATGTTGGACTTTAAGCAGTGATATAGTCATATTCAGGATAAGTAAACAGGCCATAGATCAGACTGCCTGAGTTTAAACCCTGGCTCTTGTTTGGATGAACCGAGGCAAGATGGTGCACTTCCGGGTTCTTCATCCCCACCCCCCCCCCAACTCTTCCCGCGCGCGCGAAAATGCAGCCGGCGCCCAGGGAGGGTGCAGACCAACTGGGCATGCGCCAGGTGACGTCAATCTGAAGAGACCAAGATTTACCTGGTCGCACCTGCGGAACGCCCCTGACACGCCCATGCCCCACCTATTGCCCTCCCACTCCTAGAAAAGCTGCTCTCCGCCATTGAGCCACGCAGCCTTCTCACAGCCCCGGCGGCCTTCTCACAGCCCTGCGGCCTTCTCACAGCCCTGCGGCCCTCTCACAGCCCCAGTCCTGTCGGGATGTCGGGACTGTGGGAAGTCCGTCCGAGAGCCCCACGGGGGGACTCTGCCGGCCTCCTTCGCCAGAGGCCGACAGACTTCTCCCGCACACCTTAGGTTACCAAAATAAATGTGCAGTTTTGCTGTTACACTTGCCTACCCGCTGGTTCTTTTGCGCCCGCTCGGCTGGTCTTAGAAAAACAAGACAG